>NW_010389007.1:22853-44728 GCF_000710305.1 Buceros rhinoceros silvestris | reverse complement strand
CACAATCAATTTTGATTGCGGAGTTATTCCATATATCAGTATTGTTACTGGTTTTTATACAGGTATCTCCTTGAACTATTCTCTGGAACTATGCATGTTTATCATAACACTGAGATGATTATTTTTCAGTAGTCTAGATTACCCATACAACTAATTTCCCCCTTGCCAGTTTCACAAATAGGAGATAAAAGTGGTTTGCTTTAACTTCTATTGAATAATTCTATTCTACAAATCCCGGAAGCCTCATACTGGTAGCAGTTATCCCAAAAGTTAGGATTATAAGTAGTTCTTGATTTGCCTGCACACTTTGTAACAGACTTTATAATATCAAATTATTTGTTTGCGTTACACACGTGCCTAGTAAGTTTGGATGCTCTCTTTGCTCATAAGACAGCCCCTTTGCTGGTAAAAAAAAAAAAAAAAAGTCAACTTTAGGCAAAAGTATGTTATAGTAGGAATGAATAATTTTACCCAAATACCAGCAAAAGATCTGTCACAAAGCTGAAAATTAAACGTAACATTCTTGCCTCCCAAAACAAGACAAAAGCCACAAGCCAGTTATTTTTGTTATTTTTAACAACAAGCTTTGTGACTATTCCATGTTCAGGTTTTGAAGCTCAAAACTTGCACGCCTTTCTTGAAACAAAACTGGTGAAACAGTGATGTTTGATTTTCAGTGGAAGCTTTTTTCATTCTCTTCCACAGTTTTACAGACTTATCCGTAAGGGGTTTTGGCTTACATACACTCACGTGGATAGGTCTGGGCACGTACAAGCATGCTTATTGTGCATCTGACTGAGTAAGGCATTATGAAAGCATGATCCTAATTCCTCACTGACACTCACTACTGAAGTGATTCTGAAGCGAGCTCCTGAATTCTGCGCTAGACAGGACCAAGGATGGATGATGTGGATGTGTTGTGCTCTCACAGAGCATCAGAACAGTTCAGTGTTGGTTACATCTGTGTACAATGGTGGTAAAGCCATGTGTAGCCTGGGGCAGCAGTGCAAAAATTTTTTATATGGAAATTGTGGCCTGGTATTTGCTGTCATCAATGCCTTTACTCTCTACTCTCAAAATTTTGTCTATTAAGTTGATATACTTTTGCTTAAGTCTACTTGCTGCCACCTTTGTGTCTTTCCATTCTCCATCTTGTGTGGATTTATTCTATGCACTTTCTCACCAGTTTTCCTCACAGTGTAGACATATCCCCAGAAGTCTGAGCTATCCTTATGTCTCTAGGCTGTATCAAATCTAGGCTTCAGGTTGCAGCTAGGTGCACTCAAAGAAAGATGGGGAGAGAAGCTTAGAAAACAGGACGTAGGAAAAAAAAATAACAAGACATTTGAGTTAATAAACTAGCCCTTTTAGAAAAGTGAAAGCTGTTGATCATGATCTGCCTGTTTGATACATTCTTCATATCTGGAAAACAAAATGAGAGCAGAGCAGGCTAGAAAACTGCTACTGGAATTTATAGAGAGGTAGGTGACCCCTGATAGCATTGTCTGTATGGAAAATTCACCCTTCCTTGCTAAGATAGTTACAGAATTTCCCAGGGCACCAGGCTGAAATCGCTGTTAGTGAAATCTAACAGATGAAACCCTACTTCAGAAAAACGAAGGACTGAATCAGGGAGTCCTCTAAGAGCAAAACTTTTCTTAAGGTAACTTCGACTCTTATTTTCATCTTATCCAGAATAAATATGTATCATACCCCATTGTCAAATATGACTTTTGGTTGCCCTCTTTGTTTCTAATATCGATAGAGTTAAAAATGAATATTTTTGAAATTCTAATACTAACAAGAGCTCCTAATGTAGCCATTCTTTGCTCTATCAGCAAAACCACAAGCATGGAGGAATAGATTAGAACTTAATATTGTTCCTCCTAAGCAGTGACTATAGCAGTAGAAAACTGTAATTTGGCTGCTCTTCTGAAAGAATGCAAGATCATTACACTAAAGTATAGGAAGAAAAAGACAGACTTGTACAGATTTCAGACTTCCAATAGCACGCCTGGATGATTCCTTTCTGTTTCACGATTACTGCTGGTGTAAGTTTGCAGTGTCAGCTGGCTTACAGATAATAGAAAAGGGAAGAAATTGGACTTTTACATTACTGCCCGCCCCACTCTGCCTGTTGCTGTGAAAAAAAAAGACAAACCCTTCAACGGTTACAGAAGTTTTCTGCTGTGCAGCACCCACAGAAGAACTGTAAGCTCTAAGAGTTCAGAGCTTCAGGAATAGTTTTAAGCCTTGGTAAAATGAGAGTGGAAGTGGAAGCAGAAATGACCAGGTAACCCCAAGTGTTGAGCTGTTAGGCATGAGAGAATCTATGCCAGGCACTTTAAGGATGTCACTCCTGTTTTTCTATCAGTCATGCTAAGGACTGTAACTTACCATTATATTCTCTCAGCCTAGTTAATGATTCTTCATTGAAACAGGTGTACAATTGGATCCAATATGTCAATGCTTCACAAGTTCAATAAAACGGCAATTAATTTTCTTCCTATGAAATCTTTCTTCAGAAGAAAATACAAGAAGTCAGAAAAATCCAGGTATTATCAAAATATTAATGGAATGAGCTTCTCTTTTTCTAGCTTCTTTTGAAAAAATACAAAAGCATAGGAAGCTAAACAAGTAAGCATTTTTCCTATAAAAAATTCTATTCCTTTCAAGATGTCACTTTGTTGTATTGAAGAAATCTAAAGTTCAAAACCTTGGTAATGCATCAGGTCTGTAAAAGTATTTTTGACTGATGTGAAACAGAGTTCACCTAAAGTTAAAATCTCTTTTTCAACTGTAATTTTTTTTTTCCCTGCATGCCTGAATTCATCAAAAATAATGAAAAATGTGTCCAGTTCTAAATGGAAAATGAATTTTTGAAGAAAACATTTTTAATGTTTAATTAATGTTTAATGTTTAATTCTTAGGTCTTTCCCTCTCATGATCTCATTTTGTGTACAAAAATCATAGCTAAATAGTTTCTTCTCCCATTTTTTCACAACACAGTAAAATGTGGGGGTGGAAAAGGCAATAATGAAATCACACTCATGGATTAGCAAAAAAGTGCTGTGTATTTTTCAAAAGACTACAACAAATGTTCATAAGTCTGGTTGCTAGACGAGTTGATGGTAGGTCTGTTTGTAGAGCTGTAATGTTTTTCCCTTTCATTGATTTCCCTTATGACATTAGGCAGATACTCTCCATGACATGAACACTGAGGATGATGTCTATAATAATATCTCTGACCTGAAACTAAAATCTGAATCCGGGAGGAAAGGTTACTTAAAGAAAAAAATTGTTGTCTTTGCTCTAGTGTCCTTGATTGCAGTGTAGTTGCTGAGGACTAAAACTCAAATGCACAGAATTATATATTCATTAAATAGATATTTGCAATGATCTCTTCAAACACTGTAAGTTTCTCAAGCAGAGGCAAATAAATATTTATAAACTCATCTCCTGTAGCTATTCCCCAAAAGAGTTTAGTGTAGATAACAACGTCTTTCGTAAAATGTATTTCTGCTGGTCTGTGAACCAACTTAATAACCAACTAGTGGCACAACATGCTGAGGTTTAAACCTCAGGTCTCAGGATTTTTAGCATTTAATGCATTTTTGTTGGAGTGGAGACACTTGACAGTTTTAAGGAAAAGCTTGTCATGCAAGGATCTATTGCAATCATGTATCTTCAAAATCAAAGTGTTTTTACAATTCTTGAAATGAAGAAAGATCTGTGACATTATTGCTTTTCCCCAATTTCTTCTCCCTTCCTTTTTCTTCTCCCCTGTCTGTCCCTTCCCAACTTCATATTACTGTCATGCAGCTCTGCAGCATCTGTTCACATCCCTGTTTCATGACACCCGGGTAGCCCCACTGGTGATCATTTCTGCCTATAATTTGTGTGTAACATCAGATATTTTGGAGGTTGATGCTCCATTGTCTGCAAACAGTGGAATTTTTCCCTCTGTGTGTCACAACATGTTTCCATGTCTCCTTCTGCTTTCAAGTCTTGATTTGTGTGACTCCTTTGAATGACTACTAAAAATTTAATAATTGTTTACTTGTAGTTAGTAGTCATGTTTTGGGATATCAAGCCCAAATCTGGAGCAATAGGGAATCTATTCCTATACTTAGAAACTGTTGTATATCTTCATTAACTTTTTGCTGTTCTCTAAACATCCTCTTTGTTGATATTGCTCCATTATGCTTTTCAAGATACTAGTATTTGCAGTGTAAAATATTGAGTTTTAGTTGTAGTGTTCTTTATCAAAGGCAGCATAACACAGTCGCTGTAACCATGTAACGGGTAGATTTACTGACCATGAAGGAATTTTGTAGAGAAGGAGATGCATGTATGACTTTTTACTTCAAGCTGAGCGGGACGCTTTCACTAGTACAGAAAACCGATGAATCTGAGAGGAGGTGTAATTTAATTTGAAGTGTGGAGGAAGAGTGAAAAGAGATAAGGAGACTGATACAACAAATAACTTGTCAGGAAGCCTGCAGTACAGAACTCTGTAAATGGTAGTGAAGATAACTAGCATGGAGGATGGAGAGACTGAGTTCTCAAAGACTGGTGATAGGCTAAGACTTGGGCACCATAGATTTCCTTTAAATGTTGTGAAATGACAGAAATTGTGGGTAACTGTTTACCACAGGAAAATGCAAAAGTATCTTTTCACTTAAATAGCTTCTTTACTGCATCATCATACATTATCATTTGAACAATGTGCCCGGAGCTAATGTTAAATTAAAGGAAAAAAAAAAGTGTGTGAAATTTTCTTGTCTTTTTATTTACCTTTTTAAAAACACAGTAAATGCAACTAGTTCAAGGCTTTCAGAGCTCAGATGCTATATAAATACCATAATAAATATTCACATTCTTTCCTCCTTTCCTTAGACCTATTGACCACTGAAATCCAACTCCATGCTGAGCCCTATTAAAAAATACTTTGCCACAAAATACTCTGAAATGTTCAGTATTTGAAAGACTCCTATTCTGATTATAAAGAAAATCAAAATCCTTGGACTTTATGTAGAAGTTTTTGCAGGCTGGCCGAACATATATCAGTAAAAAAACAAACAAATAAAAAAAGGCTTTCCATAGCTATATTAAATATATGTATATGCTGTGAAGAATGTCATGAATTTTCAAATAAATGTTTATTTTTATTGAAAATATTTTTGGGAGAATATGTTGAATATGTAGGCTGCACATTCTAGGATAAGGTATCTTAGAGACCCAAACTTCTGAAATTTTTTTTAAAATTCTTGGCTGCTTGCAGAAAACAAGCATAACGCTCAGTTTCAAAAGGCACGTACATGTAGAACACTGGATTAAACAGTATGCATCGAAAGATTTTATGAATAAGTTACAGGAGGAATACAGAAGTAGGGCAGGAAAAGATCATAACATTTAGATTGTGTATCTCTCTCTGTCTCAGAAAATAAATTTAAGATTAGATTAATAACATTTGGCTAAGGTTATTAATGAGATTGTACTCAGAACTCTGAAGTGAGTGCACTTCCCTGTCTAGCTAAACACAAATCAAGAAACCTGTTTTAAGAAAATCAGGAAAGGCAATCCTTGACCTGTAAAGTAAAGGTTGGAACGTATCACATAGAGAGCCTTGAAAAGACTCTCCTGACCCACCAAATAAACAAATGATTCTGGCCTGAAAGTGCTGTGTATTCTGATATTCACCAGCTAAATATGAGACTCTTTATGGTAAGAGCTTTATCTCGTTACCGAGGGACTGTGGAGAAACTTTTTTTTTTTTTTTTGCTGTTAGTTTTGTCTGCTGCATCAGTCATTTCTCTGAGTTTTTAAACATAAAAGCCAATAAACATAGCCTAGCACAAATCTTTATGCTACCATCAAATAAAGCAACTGTTGTTGATACTGCTGCTCTTCCTGATTTGTTTATTTATTAAAAAAACACAGTTTAGTTTTTTTAATCTGCTCATCTGTCCATAGCATAGGACAGAAAATATTTGAGAAGTTAAAAAATTAAGAATCCCTCCTACCAGCAGTATATGTAAATGTATTTTGTAAGACATATTTCAATTCCTAGTTCAGCTCTGTTTGCTTAAAATTTTTCATTTTGATGATGAAGTGTTGAAAAGCATTTACAGAGAGCTCTGTGTTTTGCCTGTGTTGTCATTGCCCAGGTGCTGTGAGAGTATCCTAGTGTGTGTTTTTGCTGTCCAGGGTAATAACAATATCTTTTCCTGGATTGATTTATTTTATTCTTTAGATTAATATACTAAAACATAGAGACCAAATCAAGAGTTCTTTCATGTGCCTCTGTTGTTTGAAGCTTATTTCTTAACGTTAATAACATAAAGTTCATAAAGCAGATCACCTTTGCATTTCTTGCTGCTAGTAAAAAAGATGAGTAGAGGTGAGACCATTAGAGGAAGCAATACAGATTTGTGAGTGTGTTCATGAGAACAGGCAAGCGTAACGAAGCAGACTGCATGGACAGAGAGTGAAATTGTTGTAAAACAAAAGTATGTCCTAGATGCTTGAGAAGTAGAAAACTGGCAAAATATCTGTACATTGGATTATTTTCTACGTTCCGTATGCTCTAAGATAATGCAATGCCATCAATTTTAATTTTATTAAAATATTAAGAAAGGAGCTGTTCAAATGCTTTTCATGAAGTGTTTTCCAAGAAATTATTAGACTGAACCAAAGCAGACATGATCTGTGAGGGCAGCAGATTAACACTTTTCGTGCGCCTACAGGTGAGATAAGGAAAGTGGTCAGAGAGTATCACTTGGAGATGAAGATTTCCCTTTTTGACTAAAAGCTGAATTTATACAAAATGAAATTTTTCTCCCTTGTCATAATGAGAGTCATCACAGCAGCACTTTTTCATGCCTCAGGGATCAGGCTGCAGCAGACCTAGGAGTGGTTGGCCAGGTGATATAACAAATGTAGTCTTCTACAGATGTGCCTAAGTCTCACTGACGTGAAAGGGAATTACAAACACATTCTCTGTCAGGCCTGTTCCCACAGCGTATACTCCTGCAGTGGAGCGTTACCTCTCGAACCACTGGTTTCTGCCCATGAAGGTACAGCAGGAGCCTTGCGCACTACTCAGAGAGGGGTCAGCTTTTGCAGCTGGCCACCTGTGCTTGGCTGCAATCAGGTCACACTTCCAGGAGGAAAAGGCGCCTCCTTCTTTGCAAGAGAGAGAGGGTGAGGGGAAGAGTGGTACAGTGATATTACCCAGACCTACTCAGACAGGTCTCCTGGAGGTTTTTTGAGTGCCTGTCCTTCAGTGCTAGTATGTGTATTGTCTGCCTGTATTTGTCAAGGGTTTGTTGATGAGATGTGCATTCCTGTCACTATGGTATCTATTGTTCTTAATTAGGCCTCTTAAGCAGCTGTCATCTCCCACTATCTTCGGGGTTTCCAGAAAAGAAAAGTGCATTAGCGATATGACAGCAGTGCTGTTCTCCCTAATGGCTAAGCTGCTCGTCATCTGTAAGGTGTTTCTCCTTCTGGAGCACTACCGTCTCCAGAGACTCAGGTAACTCAGTCCCCTGAAGCACAACACAAAATGCTGGCTGTACTCTCACTGCTGTACCAGAGCAAATGTTTCATTTTCTCTACAGGATTTGAAAACATCCATCGGGTTGCTTTCAAGCTGGAAAAGTTTTCTCACTGATGGTATCCTTTCACAAACAATTGTCATGTATCCTTTAAATTCATGCCATCACCTGAAGGTCTTTTATGTTTTAGCCATTAGAACACATCTAGCTCTCTTAAGCATCTCTACTAAAACATTATTTATGTTCAATGACACTAAAGCTCTTGATGCTGTGCTCTGCTACAAGCCACACTTTGCCTAGATAATACGTCATTTGCTTTGACAAACCTGTGATAGGATGCAGTTCTCTGACAAGATAAAGGCTTTAAAGATTTAATTTGCAGAAGTTCCTTTTTATTATTAGGGTTGCACACACAGAAGAAGTCAACAGTATTAAATGCCTATCAAATAGTGCTGGCATTATGTATTAAACCTATTAACAGCACATGACAATCTCTTCAGGGAAGAAATTAAATTTGAGACATTCTGAATTTTATTTTTTTTTTCTCCCTGCAGCATTTGTTTTCCAGATGCTCCTGTTTTGTTCTTTCTGCTTCTTCCTAGTAGAGGAAAGAAGAACTAGCAAAAAAGCAGAGAGAAAAACAGACATGAACTCTAGGAAGAAAAATGGGCACGCTGTAGCAGGAATTTTTTTTCCCAGCTCCATCCCATGCCACAGAGATTTTATCATCTTTGCTTGCGAGGAAATTCCCAAAGGTTCCCATGGATAAGTGCTATTGGTTTCACTCCAGCAGTCACGCAAGGTGCGTTTGCCATAATTTTTTCCATCAACACAAGGAAAGAATCCAGCCTTTTAACCTGATGGTTGGAGTAGGAGTCATAGAAAATCTTAAATAAAATTGAAGCTTGGGTTTTAACTTCTTCATGCAACTCCACTATAAACATTGTATGCACCACATAGTAGTTTTCCTGAAACGACCATTTCTGTTTCACTTCTAGAAGCAGTTTCTGTTCGCATTGGGTGAAATAGCACATACTTTGTAATGGCCAGCACGTATCAGTTCTCTCTAAATCCTGGAAATGTGATTTAACTGGCATTTAATCATGGTGAGGGGGAACACAGCAAAAATATTGGGATGAAATTAATCCCCGGATATGAAGGCTTATTTGAAATTTCGAGCCTATCATTTTGTTTTGCTTTAAACCATGACAATTTTTGTTTCAGCTTTTTGATCCATACCCGTGGATATTGGTCTGGGAAATGCATGTTAAAAATATAATGAAACACAATGCAATAAAAAGAATATGATTCATGCATGTCTTACCATCACAACTAAGGGATAAAATTACATTTTATTAGTCACAAACAAAACTGTTTAACTAACCAGTGGCGTATCTCACTGGCATATCACTCTGCATCCAGGCTATAAAAAAAACGGTGCATAATGGTGACTTTTATCAGTTGCTTGCCATGGGCTTCATTTATTCTGTATCTGCTACCTGCAAGATGAGCAGAGAGAGTAGTCACCCCACTTTAAACCAAAAAAGTTACAGTTGTCAGTGCTGGGAAGAAGGATGGGAGATGTGAGACCCTTGTAGGAAACTAGAATCCACACTTTTTGTTTGATGGCCTAGATTGGACATCAAACTTTTTGATTTTTTTTTCTAGCTTGGAGAAATAAAATTGGCAAAACATATAAACAAATATAATTGCTCAAGTAGGAAATACTGTGATGTGCCAAGCCAGTGAACAACTGGCATAAGATTTTGAAGATATATGTCTTTTCTCTGTTTTTTTTTTGTTTTTTGTTTCTAGATATTATTGTTATTTTTAACAATGTGTTTAATAAATCTTAAAAAAATTCTAAGTCTTTAGTAAGATTTCTATATTTCCTGCACTTTATATTGCAAGATGGAACAGAGCAATGTAAATGCACAAAGCTGGGAAGGACATCACGTACACTTGAAGTGCTCAGCGCAAGCTAAAGACACATATTAAAGCACACTGGATTTTAGAGGCGTTTCAGGAGCTATGGCCCTCTTTCTCCCATTCATAATTGTTTATCTTATGGCTCAGTGGAATCAATGTAAATATATAAAATATCTTCAATACAGAAGATGTAAACTGCATTTCATATTCCTCTGTGTTAGGAGGTTTTTACTTTTATTTGAACTAGAAAAACCTATTTCATGGTGACAGGAATAGCCTAAGCAGGTGTGGGGAAGGATTCAGAGTCGGGGTCCTGCAGGTATTGTCTCAGTGCTATATACTTAAAAAACTCTTGAAGTACATGTGTGCAAAAGCAGTACAGCTTAACCGTGAAAACTCTGTATTACGTGTGCAGTTAATTTTCTGAATAACACTGGTGCATACCTGGTGCTCTTAGATCAATAGTAAGAAATGTATTTCAAATAGGTTTATTCCTTACCTGAACCACACACATAGGTGCACACTGCATATATAAGTCTAAATACAAATACAAATAAATAAATAAATAAATTTATATATACATTAAATTTTCTTTATAGATGCTATTTGCTACTTCGAGACACATACTTATATAAACGTAATTGTTTAGGTTTGGTAGTATGTACTCTTTGACAACATCCAACAGAAAAGGGCTAGGACCATCTGTTTACCAGGGGAACCATGTACACCTTATAGGCCTAATAATTAAGCTGAAACAGGAAATAAAACCTAAGCATAGGTGATTGCTTATAAAGGGGAGGAAACAACTCTGTTACCAGGTTTTACCTCTGAGGATGTTTGTGTTGAGAAGGGGAAAAAACCAAACCAAACCTTGAAATTGCCTGATCTGTGAAGTATGGGAGATTCTGACCCAAAACCAGTTCTAATGGCTTTGGGAGGAAGGTACTCCCTGGGTTTATTTTTTAAGAAGGGGAAAAAACCAAACCAACACTTGAAATTGCCTGATCTGTGAAGTATGGGAGATTCTGACCCAAAACCAGTTCTAATGGCTTGGGAAGGAAGTTACTCACTGGCTTAATTTAATAAAGGGGGAGGGAAATGCATTTGCAATGCATATATGGTGTAAATGCACACATGTAGTATGTCTTAAAAGGAGCTTCATAGTTCTTTGTAATATGGGTCACTGCTCCCACAGACCAAAACTCTTCTTACTGGGATATCTATCACTTCTCTGTGAGCTGCATGATGCTTTAATAGACCTTAGGCTCGCATTTATACAGGAGGATATTTGCCTACTGGCAAGCAGAGGATCAAATTTATTCCTGCTTTAACTCTACAAATATTAGTTGAATTAGAACATGGATAAAACTTGCTTAAGAAGCCCTCGTGACTTTCCTCACTAGCCATGTCATAAGCATTTTTCTCAGACAATGTTTGCCTTTAAAATTAAATTAATTCCCAATATAATCACCTTCATAATTACCTATTTTTTTTTTTTTTAAGAATTCTGAGAGCATCAGCATCAAAAGGCTTACCAAGCTGTACTTGATAAATTCAGTGTTGTGTAGACTGAGTTGTTACAAGTCGTCTTGGAAAAATCAGGTAGCACAAGTAATGGAGAATGTCCCTTGTCCAGGAACACATTTCAGTGATTGTGTGAAGTGGACATCTGAACATTTTTTTACCATGAGTAGAAATACTTCTCTCTATCTACTTCTAAACTGGAGATTGCAGCCATATCTCCAGCTTCCTTATTTTGCAACTGATGTGCAGGAGAGTGATCTCATGCCTGGATTTTTTTGTATATTCTCTGCTGGTCCATCTCAAATCTCATATTATCTCTTAACTCTTTACTCATAGATAAACTTGTGTTGGTACTGACCCATCCATTAACTTACACTCCTGAACTATTATCACCTTTAACCTGTTTTGTTGTAGAATGAGAATTCTTTCCTATCTAAAACAGTTTCTGCTTCCCTAGATATGTATCATGGACATTCAGACAACTGATCACTTCTCCTTGTGTGAAGTTTTTTTAAAAAACTAAAGTCTGAATTAAATTTTATTTCTTTTTTTGGAAAGCCCAGCAACAGTGAGAGTAAAACTACATCTATAGCTCTTATTTTTGATGTAATATATAGAAGTTAAAATATCTAAGCATGGGAAAATGGGTCCAATGGTCACTGAATGATCCTGATTCTTCATTGTGATTCTTTTTGATTCTGAAACTGGATGGTAAAAGGTTCATTGTAAAGGAAGACACATTGCTGGTGCTATATCTGAAGTGATGTGTAATACACTTTTAGTTCAAGGAGCTGAGGTTAAGAGAGCTTGATTACTTGTTTCTAAATACACCTAAAATAAACTGTGAATCTATGCTTGTTCCAAATAATGACTGTAGAGTGAAAGCAAAGTTATTTCCAAAACAAAGCTTTTAGGATTAATTTTTAAATTCAATTCTGCAGATTTTCATGATAGAAAAAAATTATTTTTTCAAATTATTTATGAAACTTTAATTTAATTTTACAGGGTCAGTTTGGATAAAACTATCCCGTTCAGTCTTGTAGGGAATGACAACATTTTGCATAATAAAAAAAGACACATTTCTATTTGATTTTCAAATGAGCTGAAAGGGAGACTCAAACAGGTACTGTTAGTACATGTTTAAACAAACTTAGTTGTTCCCGAGAGGAATCTACAGCACATACAGTTGGCATTAGGTTGTTAATTTTTGCAGCATACAATATTCCTTTTTTATATATTCATCAGGAGCTAGAGTTTCATATGTTCACCTGCCTAATGGTACTTTTATGTTACTTTTTTCAACCACATATGCGAACTACAGAAGCAAGAATTAAGTTCCCCTCCTGATGTGTTCATCTATTGTAACAGAGGAGTATAAACGGGGAAAGAACAAGAAGCTCTACCTGCTTCCAGAGACCCAATGGCCCAAATATTTGGCTTGGTATACAAATATGAGCAAGCTAAAATCCAAATGGGATAAAGAATTGCCAAATAGGTGATAGAGTGTGAAGAGCTGTCTCTAAAGAATAGGCACAAGCTGGCTGAAAGCTTGTAGGTGAGAATTAGAGATCAAGGCAATAAGAGGAACCTTGTGGTTGGGGTCTACTACAGGCCACCTGATCAAGCAGAGCCTATTGTTGAAACCTTCTTACTCCAGATAGACGAGGCTTCATGCTTGCAGGTTCTCATCCTGCTGGGAGAACTTCAACCACCCCGACGTCTGCTGGAAAAGGATCACAAAGAGTTGTAGTAAATCCAGGAGGCTCCTGGAATGCATTGAGGAGAACTTCTTAAGCCAGGCAATAAACACCCCCACTAGAGGTCATGCAGTACTGGACCTGCTGATCACCAATGCAAGGGAGCTAATCAGAGATTACAAGATCAGAGGCAGCCTGGGCTGCAGTGATCATGTACTGGTGTGGATCACAGTCCTGAAGGACATGGGTCAGGCAAAGATTACAGTCAGGACCCTGAATTTTAGGAAAGCAAAATTCCAGCTCTTCGAGGAGTTAGTGAACAGGATCTGATGGGAAACTGCCCTCAGGGACAAGGAAGCAGAACAGAGCTGATAGATCTTTAAGCACCTTTTCCATAGAGCGCAGGAGCTGTCAGTCCCCAGATGTAAGAAATCAGGCAAGGAAGGGACGAGACCAGCATGGCTGAGTTGTTAATGACAGATCTTTCAGGACACTTTCCATAGAGCACAAGAGCTCTCAATCCCCAGATGTAAGAAATCAGGCAAGGAAGGGAAGAGACCAGCATGGCTGAGTTGTGACCTGCTGATTAAACTAAAGGGCAAGAAGGAACTGCACAAGCAGTGGAAGCAGGGACACGTGTCTTGGGGAGAGTATAGGACCAGGAGTGATGGTTTTAAACTACAAGAAAGGAGATGCAGACTAGATATAATGAAGCCATTTTTACAATGAGGGTTGTGAAAAACTGGCGCAAGTTGCCCAGAGATGCCTCATCTTTGGAAACATTCCAGTCAGGGTTCTGAGCAATCTGATCTAGTTAAAGACATCTCTGCTTACTGCAGGGGTGTTGGACTATGTGACCTTTGAAGGTCCGTTCCAATGCAAAGCAAAGCGTTCTATGATCCTATGAAATAACAGTATGGAAAATTTTTATTTATAACATTTTTCAGTCCTTTTCAGCTTCACATTGGACAAATGAACAGTCCTTTTATGCAACTATTTTTGTAACACTCTCTGCTCAGAAAAGAAAGTATATTATCTGGAGACTCCCACCAGATGCAAGGTGCAGCACCTCAGTTACCAACCAGATAATAAAGCCTCCTGGCCTGCATTAGTAGGAACATTGTCAGCAGGTCAAGGAAAGTCTTTTACTCTGTTTAGCACTGATAAGACACCTCTTGGGTACTGTGTCCAGCTCTAGTCTGTCCAGTACAAATATATAGACTTACTGAAGAGGAGGACCACATGTAAGGGCCACAAAGATGATGAAGGGACTAGAGCCTTTCTTTTGTGAGGAGAAGCTGAGTGAGCTGGGACTGCTTAGCTTGGAGAAGGCTGAGGAGGGACATTATCAATGTGTTTAAATACCTGAAGGGTGAGTGCAAAGAAGATGGAACCAGGCTCTTTCTAGTGATGCTGAGTGACAATGGGCACAAAATATAAGACACTAAATTCTATCTGAATACAAGAAAAAACCTTTTTCACTGTGAAAGCGGTCAGACAGTGGGATCAGGTTGCCCAGGTAGACTGTGGATTCTCCATTCTTGGAGAAATTAAAAACCCGGTTGGACACAGTCCTGGTCAATCTGCTTATGGCTGAGTATGGAGCTGAACTACATGAAATTCAGAGGAGCCATTTTGTGACCCCATAAAGCTCAGATGGCATCATCCAAATATAAAAGTGAGAAAGGAGAGACTTTGCAATACATTATCTCAGCATAGAGTGCTGTCAGACTACTTTCTTGCACTGGAAGTCTCAGAGGTATGCTGAAGTTTACCATATAGAAAGGAGACTAAAAAATAGTATAAAGAAGAACTAAAAACCTGGAGCACTTTCTGGGGTAGAATATCCACTGTTAAAATCTCTGCACTGCAGTGACTACACATTTCCAGGTTTTGTTTAGGTTTTTTAATTATTTATTTACAAGATCAAGTTATGATAATGTTATGGGGAATACCTAAGAGAGAAAACAAAGCAAAACAAAACAAAACAAAACAAAACAAAACAAAACAAAACAAAACAAAACAAAACAAAACAGAAGAGAAGGATAGTCATTATGAAATAACATGTTTTCCTAAGTATAGTCTGTAATAGTTAGATGTTCAAATAACACATTTCAAATACTCTAGGACAGTGAATATACAGCAAATAGAATTTTTTTTTTTTTAGTTCTGATATTTTCATTGCAACATCAGTGAGAGTCAAGTGAAATAGACACCTGCTGTAGAGGTAACAGGTTTCATAATGTATTATATGATTTTGAAAATGTCTTTGTAATTGCTTCAATGAATGGAATCGAACTGTTCCTGAAAACTATAATGAAATCAGACCTTTACAAACAGCTCAACATCTTGATTTTTGTGAACTCTTTCAGCAAAAGGAAGATTCATGCATGCAAGAGTTTTATTTTTTTTCAAGTTTCGCACAAGTGAAATATTGCACATTTAAGTAATTATGCAATTAATTTATTAACTTTCCAAACCTCTGTCTTTTAGGTTGCTTTCACATGTAGCCTAAGTAATCTTAATGGGGTATTAAGGCAGCTAGAAAACCTCCTAGGGGTGCGTGTTCTTTGGTTTCTCTCTCTGAACAATGCATTAATTTTTTCCTAAAATACCTGTTTTCTTCTTCGAAGATCTTGGATCAAATTCTTTCATTGAAATAGTTCAGTACAACAGGCAGCACTGGAGTGATGCACCAGTCAAGTCAGCAGAAGAGGAAGAGATGAGAGACCCAGGCCAATATTTGTTATTCAGTTGGTTTTATAGTTTTCCCACGTGTAAAGTGAAAATGGTTCTTGATTTTCTCAACATATCTATGACATTTTTAAATTACACATCCTAATGGGCAAGTCTGCTTCTTCATGTAGTTTGGAATAGTTCTCCACAAATTTGCCTTTGATGCACACTTGAAATTGATACACAGAATGCTTGTTGTGTACCATTTAGAATTTGATTTGCCCATCTTATTTTTCTTACAGTTTCACAGTGGTAAAATCAGATCAAAAGCTTTTGGCAAAATCTTTTTTAAGGTAATCAGCAGACTAAAGATGCACTTCTGAAGGCATTTCTAGATGACTAAATTATGATCATCCTGTATTGTTTATGAGAATGAATTTTATTATGAATCTGTACTGCTGTTCAGACCCCATTTTCACAAGTGACAATTGAAAGCAAGAACTAATTGCTGGGTAAGAGGTATAGGTTATTATGATCAGCAAATATCTATGAAAGAGGGAAAGCTGGGAAACTCATCTTTGAAGCTTTGCTGGGTGAGAGCTAAGAAGTCTTTGCCCCGAGGCCGTGATCAAGTGTTGAATCTATTCCAATACTTTTTTGTAAATGGCAAATATCATCACATTAAATATATTTGCTTTTGTTTGCATTTTGCAGTTTCACAGACTTTAGGTAGAACTTTTAGTGACCCTTCTGACCCTGTTGATTTAAGGCTTCCTCCAGGAGCCATAGGTATTCTGTGTGATTTGACATGTCTTTAGTTGCAGAAGGCAGAAAAACAAGAGGATGCTACAGTGGGTTGGGAAGTAGGAGAATAAAATAATCCTTTCTTCTTAACTGGTCAGAATCAACTCATCCCAAGGATATCATGAATAACCAGAATAACCCAACTGTTCTTGAGTGACAGTAAGGAGTTATTCCCAGCTACTGCATGTAGCTGTGGACTTGTAATGCATCTCTACATGCCAGCAGCGCGTATTGTTAAGGAGGGGTTAACAAGAGCTGTCGGAAGAGGTACCTAGTGTTAGCAATCACCAAGGTGGAAGGACTAATGAAATAACAGATCATTTTGCTTTCATTTAATATGGAGATTGATCCCTTAAAATTGCTGAAGCAGTTTGCGTTTTTACAAACACGTTGATGGACCACCATACCCCAGTACTCTTCAGGAAGGTAGAAGTTATTTGGGGAAAAGAACAAGCAGTAGTATTTTCCAGAAACCTCCAACTGGGTTGCATTTTTTTATTTTCCACTAAGGCTTTCAGTAGGTTATGGTGAAAATACAGGAACAGATTTTCATTTAAATTTCATTAGTGTAACTAGAATACATAGTCTAGATTAAATTCCTGTGATTACGGTGCTAAGTTTAGAAACTCTTGTAATTATTGTTAGGAGAGTGAGACTGTAGATACACTCTGAGTAACTGCTAATGTTTGCAGTCTCTAAGTCACAGGTAATTCTGCATCGAAGTCATTGTCTCTTTTCAAGGTGAGTATAAAATAATTTAAAACAGGGAACTAGAATATCAGATTTTGTGAAGGCCCAGTGCTGTGTCCCTTGCACATCCAGTTGGAGGAGATCCAGTAGTTTAACTAGGTAGTCACACTGAAGATAAAAACATTAACACATCTAGCAGATTCAGTCTTGAAACATATTTGCGTCTGCCCAGACTGATTAGGGTCTGGTGGTGTTTCTAGAGAGCATGATTAATTCTAGCCTATTTCTCTTAAGGAAATATTATACTGTATTTTCTATCATATTCTTTCTAATTAATCAGTGAAATGTATCTCAGGGACCCTTAGATTTCCGGTAGAGACATTTCTCTCACAGCTAGAGATCAAAATTTGTTAAGACCTCAGTAGAGTGAAATGCTGTGCATTACAGAAATACACGTTCTCTTGGGAGAAATGGAACACAGAAAAGGTTTGGAGTCACTTTCAAGTTTTAGCTAACTGTGAAAAGAAGCCTAAGGTTACCTCTATCTGGGAGTTCTATCCCATAGGGGCTATGTGACATTGACATAAAACTGTACAAACAGCATGAAATCAGTTTCGACATTTAAACACAATGTGCAGTGAGATGTTTGCATCCTAAAGACTCCAAGGTAAAACCAGGAATTAGTGAACAAGTGGCTTTGATTTTTGAGCGTGAGATTGCTTGTGTTCTGAATAGCTGAATAGGATGTTGCAGTCCTTTAGTGTTGTACTATAGCACACACCAACCCTCAAGAAAACATGTACCCTCATTTGCCTAAGTGCAAAAGAAATCTTGAAGCTGCTTAGAAAAGCTGGAAACAAATCAGCTATTTTAACCATTATTACCTTTCATCTGTACTGAAAACCTGAATCCTACATCCTGAACTTCTTGCAGCCTGTTTTGTTCAGTAAACAAATTACTTTCTACCTGGTGTAGCAGCATTTTCTTTTAAACTAACTTCAATTAATTTTAATAGAAATGGGCCTCATCATTCACTGGCACAAGTAAGAGTAGTGCTGTCAGAGGTAGTGAAACAGCGTTGGTGGGCATACTAATGTGGTCGGCAGTGCCTCACACCCCCAGTCAAACCGAACCAGAGATCCGCGGACTTTATCCAAAGACTACCTAAAACCCAGCAGTAACACAAACTTCTTCATTAATGCAAAGACTGTCCTTGGAGCAGAAGTTTTGTTCATTTCTTAATCATCCTCGGAGTGTCTCTGCCAGATCTATAGCTGGTATTAATAAGGATAGTTGCACTGACTTAAAGATAAAGTGAGGCTGATTTATGCCAGCTGAAGAGACAAACCTCCTGATAATACTTCTTGTGCATCATATATTTGTGCAGGAGCTGGCTAGGCACCAGCAGTTCAGTTTTTACTCTCAGATGATAACAACCATAAAGATACTGACTTGACCTTTGAATGAATTTCAGAGGTTTAAAATGTAAATAACAAAACAGGTTCCCCTACTATGTTTCCTGAGATTAAATATGCTTTTGCTTGATCAAAAGTCTCTTTCAACAAGTCAAAATAACTCATATTTCTTAGAGCTCTGTCTTTAAAAAAAACCACAATATCAAGCACCCTATGAAAAAAGCTGGGCTCACAACTAGCTTGCCTCCAAAGTGACTTGAATGCCTCCTTTCTCCTTTCTGCGCTACCAAAATAAGCGTGGTACCCAGCAAATATCTTAATGCCCAAAGCATGTCACTCTCCTGTGTTACTTCGGATGGTTTTACTCCTTCTGGAACGCCAGCTTGTTTATTTGGAAATCCAGATGATAAGGATTTAGATGCTTTTGACCATGTAATTATTAGCAATATTAATCAGCAATAGCAATCTTTCAGATTCTTTGCTTTCAAGGACTACATGCATATATCAGTCTTGCTTCTGCTGTCACCTGACAGAGTAAACCATGTGTTTCATACACTGTTCAAAGACAACAGTGAGCTTCTATGATGACAATACTGTACACACAAGGTGCAATTCCTTGAAAGGCTGTCCTTCAGAAATCATCTTGGGGTAAAGGCATCTATGGAAAAAGAGAAGGGCAGGTAATAAGAAGTCAGATCATATGTTTCTCTATGTTGATCTATGTTTCCAATAGCTGGGTACTTGGATCTGTGTGTTTAGATATTGTTTTTGCATCCAGCTTTAATGAATTAATTTTTTAACTTAAGGTAAGACATGACTCATGCAACGATGGAATTCAATGCATGTAAATGGCTTTGCACTGTGTCATTTTTTCTCACCTTTCCTCCCCAAGTTTTCTCTTCTATTTTCTTTTTGCAGACAAATATAATAGAGTAATTAATCATAAGATATTTTGGATTAGACAGCTTTAGCTTCCTGAATGTATTTATATCATCATCCAGAGCTTCTTTATAGCACGTCTTTTGGCCTGATATAGCTGGCCCAGTAATTCTTAGTGCCATCTACTATTCACCTCAGACAGCATTATACAGTCACTCAGGAGTGATTATCTATCTGGGAAATCAATAAACTGAAGACCTATTAATAACGCACAATATAAGGGCTATGCCAAAATGATTGTCATGTTCTCTTGTGAGAGAGATGTCTTAACATAGAGGAAGCTGTCAGAAACCTATTAGGAATAAATGGTTCTGACACCATTATTCTGTTTTTTTAATAATGGGGTGTCAGCACCTGAATATTTCCCTGTGCTAATAGATGGGGGGTGGGGGTGGGTGCAGAATAAAGTTCACTCTCACCAGGAAGAGGCTTTCAAAGCTAGAGTTTCTGCATGACATAAAACGAAAGGAACAAGTCAACTTATTATTTCTTGCTTCAGACTAGTGATTCAAAGATGCTGATTTGAGAGGCATTTGGAAGCACATCTGTTTGTTGCAGTGAGGGACTCTTGAAAAGATTCGTATCAAAATAAAATTGAAAATTACTGACAGAAATCACAGCAATTTAACTTAATCCCTATCCCTGGATGTTGTACATTTGCTCACAAAACATGATGGCACAGGATCATATTACATCTTGGGTGAGAGAAGCAGTCTCCACCTGGCCTTAGTGGCTATGTGTCCTGATTTGAAGGAAACAGTTCCTTGCAATCTGCAACTCTAAAACCTATTTCATGGGTTGGTGCAAATGAAGTGTTATAATTCCCTGGTCTGCTTTAAATATTACATGACTCTCACAGTGACCGGTTGTAATCCAGGGTGTGGGATTTTTGAGTGTAACCCTTAACATGTGATCCAGGTTGCCTTTTAAAATACATAGTACTGGTAAAGAAGGACGCAAAGAAAGTAAATGTGACATTTCCAAGCATTCTTTAGCTATATTTTACAGCAGATTGCTGTAGCTTTTCAGATTTGCATCACTCTTTTTCCTCTATTTGCATTGGTTTTCAAAGATGAGTGATGTCCTGTAATCCTTGTGGAAGAAATCCTGTCAGTCAGCAGGATCTGTTTATTTATCTTACTCTCAGAAAGGGCATGTGTGGGGAAAAAAAATATCACTCAGGTCCTTAGGCAACAGAAACTCGTGTATTACTATATAAAGCTGAATATATGCTTTCCATTCCTGTGGGAGAAATATAGCTTCTTAAGTCCTTCCAAAAGAGAAAGAGATGGATACAGCACACCATGTATAAGATAACAACTTTATCTCCGCATGCAGAGATCTGGTCTAGTAGGTAGATATGTCTGTAGACCCTTGCCTGCATAACATCACAATGTGAAGAGAGTTTACAAAACTGCTTCAGATTCGTGCATGGAAATCTCAAGTAAGTGAGCATCCCTTGACTAGAGCCATGGTGCTGTCCTCATCACACATTTGCTAAAACTTGGAGGTTTCAAGGAACTGGAGCAATTTATGAGGAGTTTGTTGAACTCAAGGTTTCAAACACTTTTGAGAATTTGGGAGATCCAGTAAGTTTTGAATGAAATGCAGAAAGTGATTTGGTTTTACTGGAAGAATTTTGTGCAGAATAAACTGTTTTTAAACTTCTAGAAGTATACTAATTACAGTTTCAGCTCTTACTTGCTATGAAATGCAAGAGATGCTGAAATCCCAGACTCACAGAGACACAAGAAAACTGAAATGAAGACGAAAAAGAAACACAAATGTCTATGTGTAGAAAACATGAAAATTTACATTGTTAGGGGAATAACAACTGCATAGTGGAAATGTAACTCAAATTCAGAAAAAGGATTTTGATAGATCATTTAGTGACATATACACTTTTGAGGAGTTTAGCCCCAAAAGTTCTTGCCTTGCTGCCAACTAGCTGTTACCTTCTGTCTCTCTGGTGTGGTACAGATGAGCAATGTTTTCCCATTGGGGTGTTATTGCTTCTCTCCGTTTTCTGAAGTTGACATGTTAGACATGGTCTGTTGGCTTGGAAGGTAGGCGTGTGTATTTTCTCAGCCCCTGAAGTAGAGAAAACCCTGTAATGTTGCACAAAGGAAGGACAAATTTTCCTCTTGTTGAAATGAGGAGTGCTGATGAGGAAGTTAATGATATGCAAGATTATTTTTGCATTCAGATCTATCCTCCTCTGACTTACACATTCATGTACTTTTCCTCAGCAACAATAAATAATATATTCTGGGATATCACAAAAGAGCTGATGTTAACCTCATTTGGTTACCTGTTTGTAGTTATAAATCCTAGTGTAAACAAGTTCTAATTTCTGCATTTGACATGAATTTTGGGACCATAGGACTTCTTTTGGAAGGAAGTTAATACTTAGTTAATATTTCTGACTATATAGATTTTATGGATCTTTAACACTTTGGGGAATTTTGGCCATCACTGCTCAGTTGAATGTCTACTGGTTTGTTTTCTGTGCCTCTGAATATTTGAAAAAGCACTACTATTCCTTGCAGGCAAGAGCAAGGTCACAAATGCCATGTTTCACTTTTCCCACAGCCCACAAGGATCTGTGAGAGATGAGAAGAAAGGCCTTTTTTCCTCTT
>NW_010389007.1:4028-22730 GCF_000710305.1 Buceros rhinoceros silvestris | reverse complement strand
TTTTTCCTCGCTGCCCCCCTCCAACATCCCCCACCCCCTTTTTTTTTAATTCATTGCTGCATCTCATAAATACAGTTGGTAAAAAAGAATTAATGGGAATACTGATATGGCAGATTAAACTCTATGAGCTATTTTTTCTCCCCACTGGTTAGCACTGAATAACAAAATATTGTAGAAGCCTGACTAGTTTAGAATATATTCAAGTTTATTATTTACATTGGCTGTTCATAATTTCTTTTTTCTTTTTTTTTCTTTTTTTTTTTTTTTTTCTTTTTTTTTTTTTTTTTCTTTTTTTTTTTTTTTTTCTTTTTTTTTTTTTTTTTCTTTTTTTTTTTTTTTTTCTTTTTTTTTTTTTTTTTCAAATCAGAAAGTGTAGAGGCAGGAAAGAAATTATGTTTCTGGAACTGAGGATTTCCGCACAGCACAGCCAAACACTCAGGGGCATATCTAGGAAAGGTAGAGAAAGAGCTGATCTGGCTGATTCTAGATGCAACAAAGATCTAGCCTCAGATTTACAAACTTAAAGATTATGTGAGAAATCATGTCATGGGTTATATAACAGTATTCTTGTTCAGGAAACAGATTTTGTTCTTATGCTAAGAGATATACCTTACTTTGTACAAAGCTCCTTTAGATATGAATGGGTCTGCTCAAAGTAAGATATTGCTTAGTTGAAGTAAGAGAGCACATTTTGTGATACGCAACATGGAACCTTAAGAAAATGTGGGTTTCTTTGTTCCCTTTTTACTTCTGTCATTTACATTAAAAAAATGTAGAATTATCATAGGAGTTCTGCTCTTTAGAACTTACTACAGAGAATAAAGCAGAGATCTATGCATTGCTTAGGAATGTTAACCCTGCTTTGTTCTCAGGAGAGAGGTGTTGCTGGTGACATTTAGACTGCAGTCTCTAAGGGAAGTATCCATGTGCAGAGGTAGAAAGCAAAGATTCTTGAAATTTCAGCAAAGGAGAAAGAAAGAATGTTAGCATCCTCACAGTAGAAAGGAAAAATGAACATGAGGCAAACTGGACAGTAATGGGATGGAAGGTAAGTTAGTTTAGTCCTAAGTAAGTTAGATTTAGAAGAGTGAGAGCGAGCATGTGTGTGTGTGTATGTAAACATGCCTGTGATGACCTTAATGGTTTGTATGTTTGTCTGAAGCCTTAATTAACTCCCACAATTTTGGAGAAAGAAAACAGAAGAAGAAGTAGTCTTACAGTCTAATTAATATTCAATCTGAGCAGTTTGTCATTGTGTCTTCAACACGAAACTGACATTTTGCAATGTATTAGTTTGTAAGGGAAGATAGACAGAGAAGGAAAACAAACAAGCCTTCAGGCACACCAGTCTGTTAAGTCTTCCATCACCAGTATGTCTACAACATCATATTTTGCTTGATACTAGAAGAAGAGCAAATGTGGTTTACTAATTATTATTTCAACCAAAACACCTACAACATGTGTATTTGCATTTGAAACAAACTCCTGACAGTCAACAATCAGTTTGTTATGTAAAATGTATTACACAGAGGTATTGAAACAAAGGTATTCAAAAGAAGTAACTAGCTAACTCATGTAAAACTGCTACACAAAGGGTGGTAACTCTAGAAGGTGATTGTCTATGCAGCTCTATAGGAAAATTCATCTACATTTCTTCTCCTGACGTCATTCATATAAACATTGTAATTTTTGTTAAAACACATTTTTTTAATAAGAAAAAGGCAAAAAAAGGTTTATATATATATATATATGATAATGACTGCCAAGAGCCCCACACTAGGTGATACAAAACGGTTTTATACTACTCACCGAAGAGTCTATGTGAAAAGTTCCTGTACAGACCCAGATCATGCAGTAAGGATGTTTTAGATCTCTGTCTCTGTGGTGCTGATTGAACACGAGAAAAACTTTGTTAGGATCTCCCATGCACATAAGCTCCCGCTTACACAGTTGAGCTTGTCAGTGGTATTACAACTTTGGTCTTATACAATGAAATTTTAGCTGTGGATCTCAAATGATTTTGAAAACATGCAACAGATGTTGTTCAACATATTGAACAGATGGAAAAACTAAAGTACTTGGATCATGACTTATCCAAGGTCGACACAAGCACTTAAAAATCATGTATTTCCCATCAGTATCTGTAACCTGTTTTTATTTCCAAATGCAAAAGACAAGTCTCATATTATATAATTGAGATGTTGACAATTAGTCATGTAAAGTACATTCTTAATATACAACAATAAAGCTGCTTTTGTCTACATATTCTTTTAAATCTGCTTCCCTTGTTTTCTTAAGACTCCATATTTCAAGTTATTTTTTAGTTAAAATATTACTACTTCAAGCCCACGTCCCTGAAGATTGTTGATCTGAAAAATAAACCTTTCACGTGCCAACATGACTGAATTAAAGGAGCAGGTGAGCTGAGAACCAAAGGGTGGTTTGGATTAATTTTGTTGAAACCTGATAGATACTTTTCTCCTGGAAATTATGTATTGTTATCTAAGTCCAATCAGCTCTCGGTTTTTTGAGTAACATCCTTCACAGATGTAAATAGGTGAAGCTCCAATGACACTGATAGGGCTAAGCTGATTCTGTACTTCCTTAGGATCTGGGACAGCCAAGGTTGTTATGGAAGTGAACTGTGTTTCAGAACCTGAAAAATGGCATAAATTAGCATTTAATATATAGTATTCTTAAGAATGCAATGAGAACTTCAGCGTATACACACAATAAAATGCAAATCTCATTATCCCCACCTACTTGTGCAGTCCTTCAGAACAAATGGTAGTAAAAAATCCTGGGTTGCTATGCTGCATTTTGTTCTTTTCCTCGTCAGTTAATGAGTGGTCAAAGTCTTGTTTTCCATATGTTGTTCAGATGATCCCCTGACAACAGATTTATTCATCTCCTCCTTGAACTTGAGTGCTTCAGTGATGAGCAGTCCATATATCATCACAGTGCCTTTTAGAGGTGAGATGATGTCACAGCCATTTCAAGAGCTCCATCTGAAAGCATAGACTTTGTTTATTTGCTTGTTTTATCTTGTCATAGTGCTTTCACATTTTCTAGCAACTTTATTTCTGTTTAACTCTAATTCAAAGGTGACTGAGAGGCTCAACCTCAAAATGAAACCCTTCTAATTCATTAGAAAAACTGGGAAGGCATACACAATAGTTGCTGTGAACCATTGGTTGAAACAACTTGGTCATCATCGCTGAAGAAATCTGGAGGTGAGGGAGAGGGAAAGCCAGTTCTGTGCAGCAGCATCCTGTCATCTTCATGAAGAGACTGCGTTCCCCTTCACTGGCTGCTTTCTGGTAAAGAAAACAATGGTAACCATGGTGCTGCTTTCCAGAAGAAAAAATACTTTAGAAGTTTAACTGTACCCAGATGAGAGGTTAGTATTTTATATGAGAGATCAAATGCCTACTCTGAGTACCACTGATGGCTATGGTACAGGAAGCATTTTAAATGCTTATCAGAAAAGAAAAAAACCGGCGCTTATGCGTATCCTGGTTTTGGCTTTGGCTACCTTTCATAGTATGAAATGGAGCTGTATTGGATATCTTTTGAAACAGCATGTGGGATGTGCTGGCTGAAGTCGTGGTGTCCATCACTCTCCTGGGTCCCCAGAAGCAGTGTGAGATTCTCCCTTTGCATATGCATGTAGAGGCTATCAGAAGAGATGCTTTCCAAGGGATGTGACCAAATTAGTGCTGTTTGTTTAGGTTGTCCGGGTTCTGCACCCAAGGTTGGGATTTGACTTTCTGAGAGCTGCCTTTAACATTCGACATTTGAGAGCTCCTGCTGCTGTTAGATCACATTCTCATCCTAGACATACACAGTCATGTCTGTTGCAATTAAATCAACAGGGCTGCATCAGGAAAAGCAGTGGAAAAACAATATGTAGTACAGCACTCATAAACTCCTTATTATCTTACAATAGTGGTTTTTCACTAAGCAAACATAAAGGGAGGAGTGAGAACTATTGTAGCAGATAAGATTACTCTAATTAAATTTAATTAATATACTCTTGCACTGCAGTATTTAAAATTCAAACTAATTTAATAAATGCATTAATCATGCTGTTAAATGAAAATGAATAGGTAATTCAGTATGCCCTTCAGTTTCAAGAAAAGTACGAAATCTTTTACCAAGTTATATAGCTAGGGTAGAGGAGACTGCTGAAAAATATGACATTTGTCAACATTTTTGTTCTCTCAAAAGTTCTTGTGTTTAATAATTGCTTTTCTAGATTAGTGTTACTCAACCTTTTATTTCTGAAGAACCACTTTACCTTTAAAAAACAGTCCATAGATCTCCTGGGTATTGTTTGATAGCTGGAAGGGAAGGTAATTAATAGATTATTTAACATTTAGGTATTGTAAAAATATGTTTTGTACAAAAATGTAATGTGCTATTACTATTGAGTGGTGTAGTTAAGCTTCCTGATGATTAAAATATGTAGATAAAGTGACCATATATCTCTCTTCAGAAACTGTTATCTATTGTCAACTTTCCATATGTATGTATTTTTACTTCTTTTTACTTTTCTTCCCAATTCGTTTGTGAACTTTTTGAGAGGGGAGTTAATCGATTCATGAGACTCCAAAAGGCTCAACAGTGTTGCTTCAGAGAGTTCATCTCTAGTCATTAAATTTCTTATGTGAGTATGAATCTAAACATTGAATTTGAGTGGATTATTTATGTAATAGTCTGTTGGAAAGAATGTGTGCCAATGTGTGTTAATCCTGCATTTGCAACCAGTCTAGATATTTAGGTTCAGTTCCTCAGTCATCAAAAGTGACTAAATCCTATTGTTTTGATGGTATTTAAAAGTAGATCCTTCTCAGAGGTCAGTATTGGGATTGGTACTGTGTAACTTTTTTGTTGGCAACATAGACAGCAGGATCAAGTGCACCCTCAGCAAGTTTGCTGACAACACCAAGCTGAGTTGTGCAATTGATGTACTGGAGGAAAGAGATGCCATCCAGAGGGACCTGGACAAACTGAAGAAGTGGGCCTGTGTGAACATCACGAGATTCAACAAGGCCAAGTGCAAGGTCCAGCACTTGGATCAGAGCAATCCCAAGCACAAATACAGACTGGGTGATGAGTGGATTGAGAGCAGTCCTACAGAGAAGGACTTGGGGGTTCTGTCAGATGAAATGCTGGACATGAACCAGCAATGTATGCTCACAGCCTAGAAGGCAGACCATGTCCTGGACTGCATCAAAAGAGGCATGGCCAGTAGGTCAAGGGAGGTGGTTTTGTCCCTCTACTCTGCTCTTGTAAGATCCCACCTGTAGTGCTGAGTCCAGCTCTGGGGCCTGCCTATGATGAAAGCCTGAGAGAGTAGGGGTTGTTCAGCTTGGAGAAAAGAAAGCTTGGGGACACCTTATTGGCAGCCTTTCAGTACTTTAAGGAGGCTTATAAGACAGATGGCGGCAGTCATTTTAGCAGGACCTGCGGCAACAGGGCAAGGGGTGACGGTTTTAAACTAAAAGAACATAGACTTAGACCAGAGATAAGGAAGAAATTGTTTACAGTGAGGGTGCTGAAACACTGGCACAGGTTGCCCAGAGAGGTGGTGGAAGCCTCATCCCTGGAAATATTCAAGGTCAGGTTGGCCAGAGCTCAGAGCAACTTGCTCTATTTGAAGATGCCCCTGCTCACTACAGGGGGGTTGGACTAGGTGACCTTTGAAGGTCCCTTCCAATCCAAACCATTCTACAATTCTATGAATATGTATTGGGGTTTTATTTTCAGATTTTCCGTGTGCATTTTTTTTCTTGTCCATACGATTTTCATATATTTATGAATGTTATTACAACTGAAAGTAGCTCATAAGCAGGCTCCATTTGCATGAAAAATTCAGACCCAGATTTCCAGATTTAGATCTGAATTTAGAGATAAAATCTTTACTTGGAGAATTTGTGCTAAATGAATTTGAGCTTTCTAAAAGGCAATAAAATATATCTAGATCCGTAACTTTCTTTTCTTTTATTTTTAACCCGTGTCAGCTTATTCTGAGTGTAAGAGCAGAAATCTGTCATTTTCTCTTTATGTGAAATAAAATAAATTGAATTATCTGTTACCTCTGTAACTCTTTGTATTCCCAATATTTTTTAAAACACCTCTTGTATAGCCTATGTTCTTAAGAAATATGTAGTAAGCATGGGTCAGTCACACGTCCAGGTTTCCTCCTTCCTAGTAGAGATTCCTTGTAGGTCGTGGCTGACTTCACTTCCATAAAAGGAGTAAAGACTTTGCTTTATCTCCATATACTTTATAACCAGGTGCTACACAAAGATGTAGAATGCCTTGCTTTAAACCTGACTGGATAGAAAGGAAAATTTTATTCTCTCAGGATGGTGCATTGAAACAGATCAGAATAACTTTAATACACAGCATGAAAGAAATGCACATCAGAGTTAGGAATTAATTAAAAAAAATTCTTATTGCCCTGAAAGGATAGAGACTTTGGCTTTCAGAACTCAGCAGAAACATAGGTTTATATATGTACGGGTTTTTGTAATAAGTGTGTTCCACAGTCCACTTTCACTAGGATCAGATCAGGTCCCTGAGTTCTATGATGGAGTCATAAACGTTATTGCATTATGTTAACATCAGAGGTACAGATTAATTTATCATCTTATGCCTGGTTGAAAGGAGGAATAATGCAGTTACCAGAGTCTAGCAAGATGTTATTACATCTAGGCAAAACTGGTTCCTGCTACAGAGGAACAGTATATTATACAGTGTTGGTTAATCTTGCACATCATCTGACTGGAGCAGATAGACATAAAGGTATGCTTAAGAATTTGAGTCAGCTTCATCTTCCTCAAAAACAAACCCAGAATTTAAATACCAGGCTAAAGGAAAGCATTTATTTAATGCTTATCCATAGATAGTCATCTAAATCTTTAAAAACAATTCAGTGACTCTGGAAACCAGCAGTATTGCCACTACTGGGAACTGCAAACAAGCCTTTCTTCTGAGGGAAATACATCTGTGATTATGAGCTCTGTCAGTGTCCTAGCAATCTGTTTGTGCAATTTGGTGGCAGCATCTCTGTGATAACAAATTTAAGAAGGGATGGGAGAAAAGTGTGTGACTGCAGCCAATAGAGACGAGTGACAAAATGTAAGAGAAATAGGTCTGCAGGCACCAAGGACAGTGAAGAAGAAGGGGGAGGTCCATGATGGAGCAGATATGCACCTGCACCCCACAGAGGACCCCATGCTGAAGCAGGTGGGTGCCCAAAGGAGGCTGTGACACTGTGGGAAGACTGTACTGGGGCAGACTCCTGGCCAGACCTGTGGACCCGTGGACCTGTGAAAAGAGAAGCTCATGCTGGAGCAGGTTTGCTGGCAGGACTTGGGATCCTGCTGGAACATTCAGTGAAGAACTGTAGCCTGTGGGAACCACTTACAAAGGAGAAGTTCGTGGAGACTTCACTTCCCCTTTTTTTTTCTTGACTCCAAGGGAAGCCTGTGCTGGAGCAGTCCATTGCTGGGAGGACTGCACCATGTAGAAGGGACCTATGCTGGAGCAGTTTGTGAAGAGCTGCTGCCCCGTGGGAAGGACTCACTTTGGAGAAGTTCATGGAGGACTGTATCCCATAGCAGGGACACCACGCTGAGCAGGGAAGAGTGTGAGGAGTCCTCCTCCCAAGGAGGAAGGAGCAACAGAGACAATCTCTGATGAACTGACCACAACCTCCATTCCCTGTCCCCCTGGACTGCTAGGGTAAGGAAGCAGAGAAATTGTGATGGAAGGTGAGCCTAGGAAGAAGGGAGGACTAGGGGGAGGGTGTTTTAAGATTAAGTTTTATTTTTCATTACCCTGCTCTGATTTAATAAGCAATAAATTAAATTAATTTCCCTTAGTCTGTTTTGCCCATGATGGTAATAGCTGAGCAATTTCTCTATCCTTATCTTGACTCATAAACCTTTTGTTACATATTCTCTCCCTTATCCACCTGAGGAGACGGAGTGACAGAGCAGCTTTGGTGGGCACCTGGTAGCCAGCCAGAGTCAATCCACCACACTATGAAACAGACTATTGAGACCTCCGTTTAGGAATGTTCTTTTCATAAATGATGCATTCAAGCAAATTTCTTTGATCATACAGCACAGATCTATGATAGATATTACAGCTGTTCACTGCACTAGAAAGGTACCCTCTAATTAATTAATTTTTTTAAGAGCTTTCTTTTAATGTTGTGGTAAAGAAATTAAAAATTAATTTCAGCTCCTAAGGATTTGTAGTTTATATTGATAGCTGAACACTGAATTTAAAAAATATTTTAAAATGTTTTGTTCTGGGACTATACAACTTTTGTTATCTGGTTAAAAACAAAACCTGTTTGGCTTGGGCCTTTAATTTATCCTATCTCTTCCCCTAGCTTCACGTTGGTGGAGTGGGTTTTTTCCTTTTCAATCTGACAGAAGAAATCTTTTAGGAATCATCTGACATTCATTTTTTTGAGATGCATGTCAACTGTAGTGAAAATAATCACAGCACTGCTGAACAAGACGATAAGACAATAGTTGCAGCATTCTTTTTCTTCGACCCGTCAGTCAATCACCTGTGTGTTGCGGCAGGGTCCATTAACAAAAAGAAATGGTGTGCTTCTTGATAGTCTCCTTTTTAAAGGCGACGCAGAACTTAAAATCCCCTTTACTTAAGCTGCTAGACTCAGGCAGAAAAACTTTTTTTGTTCAGTTCTTTTGTTTCATGTGATGATTGTTTAATGAAAGAAACATGAATAACTGTGTCAGTGGGGACAAGATCATAGAACTCTTCCTTTGCAAATCACTGAGTCATACACAGGTTGGTATTTTTACCCTAAGAGAAACCAATATTCTTTGTTGCACCAGTGAAACTACTTCAATAGGAGTGACTATTTTTTTGCTTTTTGTGACTAGGCAGAGCAGTAAATCACTTCTTTTCAGGGATGAAGAGAGGGAATATTATCTGACAGTGAAGAAAAGACTGTGGAAGGTGGACAAAGAAGATCAATAAAACAGAATGTGTTTCCTTTCTCAACAAAACGTGGAAATCTCAAAAAGAGGCAATTTGTCTTTTCCTTTCACTTGTAAATCTACAACAGTGATGCTTCCATCAACTTCTCTGTCTCCTACTAGGTTTACAACAGTGGGTTCCACTTTAATCATCACTGAAAAAAAAAAAAGATAAAAGAAAAAAAAGACCCAGCCCTTAATTTAAACAACTTTTTTCTTACTTTAAAACAATCTATTTTCTCTGCAGCAATTACACCCTCTTTGCTATAAGTCATAGAAAACATAAAAAAGGCTTGGCGATACCTTCCCTATAGTCAAAGCTAAAAATAGTGTCAATCTTTTTTAAAGGCATTGATGTGACTCAGGACCCTCCAGTTAATTTGAAAAATATTGGAAAATTTTTAGAAAAAAAAAATTCTCTCAGCTTCTTATTGACTTCTCAGATAAAAGTCAAAAGAACTTAGTATACATCTCACAGCATTTAAGCTCCTACAAGTAACCATACACAAAGGTATTTTAGGTGCAGATGGGAACCTGAAATCATCTCTAAGCACAAAAGCAAATAAATACAGACTCAAATCTGAAGCTAGAGAGCAAAGCACAACTGATGTTTTTGTCATAAGAGAAGGATAGGTTTTTTCCACTCGTGGCAAGGACGGTTTGTTTCTACGGGTTTTCAGCTTCCAGTTCCACCTGATTGGCTTGCTGTGGTAGTTTTCAGAATTTTATTGAAGACTGATTTTATATCAGAAATATATAGTGGAAAGAAAAGAAGCTGGCATAAAACCAGCCAGCTACTAAAAAAGCAAAATCAGAATAAACAAACCAATTCCAGCTGCTCCGATTTTTTTTTTTTCACCTGAAGACCTGGCAAGCAGTAATTTAATATGAAACATTAGTAATGATGATTGTCTGGTTCATGGTTTTGCAGACACACTTTCCTTCAGATTAAGCCCTTGTTTTACTGTTAGTCATGGACAAGTCTGTCCAGGAGCTGCACCTGGCAAGTTGTGCATGGCTTTATTAGCACCAGCTGATTAATTGTGCCTTTCTGCCTGTCTTCCCAGAGGTGCAGACTGGAGTCCACACAGCCAACCCTCCACATCACTGCAGATGCAGACACTCATGCTAGTCACACTTGCATCTGCTACCAGGTTGCTCCCTCCTGGAAGTCCATGTAGACAAGCCCACTTAGTAATGGCTTTTACTCACCTTGACTTTTATGGGGTAGTGATCCATCAGCAAAAGGATTTTTCCTGCTGTCAGTTTTCTCAATCACCTGTTTGTCTCCTGGTAACAATTTAAGATATTCAATACCTTATTTCTTTTCTCTCCCTGAATGAGGAGTTTATACTCTGTGCCAAACTAAAAGAAACAAGAAGTCATCCTTTCTGACACAGAATTATGCAATGTTTTGTAGCCTAACTTGGAACTAAGCATCTTTTTCTTGGTTGCTGCATTCAGCAAGACTTCATGCTAATATTGTATTCTGAGCATATTTCAGAATGCAGGAGATAAAATGTGCTGTGTGATGTTTTTAATATATGTGTCCGTGAGCGTAGGAAGAGAATTCAGTATTAAAAGCAATACAACATGAAAGGGCTACATGTAAAATACATTATACAGAAAGAGGAGGCATCTTTACTTTAATCATTACACCTAAGAGACCTTTACTTTTTAAACAGCACTTAAATGCTAAGCGATGTAATCGGTATGCCAGTTAACAACAGCAGTGAATGGTGGTGTATGTCAATCCTGGTAAAATCCTTACGTTTGTTCCTTTTTATGGGTATGTGGTGAGGGGAGGAGTTGTATATAAAATACCTGTGGGTCAGCAGTCCCCAGGAGTGAAAACACCTTGGGATGTTACTGAAAACCCCATTAAAACCATTAATATATTTTCCAGACATAGGTGTTTTATCAAATATTAATTAACTTTGTTATTTATTGAAGAAATAATTTTTCAAGTTATGGGAACTAGTTAGAAAACTATTATCTAAATTAGTCCTAGAAACTGAATCAAGTTCTGGTGCCTTACGGATGCATTTCAGTTGTAGTCTAATACTTAAAAATGTTTTACGCACAATGTTTGCTGTTTGATGAGCTCAGTAGTAAATTTTAAAAAAAGGTGATTAAAAGCCTCAGACATGCCAGCATTTCTCTCTGTGCCATGAGGACAGGATCATGGGCTTTTGAGGACTAGTATTTTAGACAACTGGGGATTTCTGATGAACCAAGTCCTAAGTCTTTATTGTAATACATTTTGTGAAGATTTTCGTCGTTATGGAAAGCACAAAACATCTATGGTCATGTAGCACTGGTGCACATGACTTCTCAAGAGATTGCCTCAGACTATGCTGGCTGAAACCTCTAGTCCCTGACAGCATGGGACTATCCGATGCATTTAAAACCCATTCCCTTGCTAGCTTCTGGAAAGTGAGAGATATAAAAAGCCACATGTAAAAGTTAAATACATGGTCCCTAAGACTCTGAGTGGCAGGAATGAAAAAAAAAAAAGAAAAAGAAAAAAGGCACAAGATGGAATATCCAGATATTTTATAGGTAAAATATGTTAATCTTTTGTACAGAGCTATTAGATTTCCTTAGCTGCTTTTACAGGAGCTTTATGAAGCCCCCCAGGATGCAAAGCCCACAGGCAGATGAACTGCATATATTTACGTGGGTCAGCATGCATGGCTGTTTGGAAACCTTCTGCAACCAGTGTTACATGGGGAAGAGGAGCAATGCAGCCCTCTGTGGCTTTCCCAGCTGCTCCAGAGGAGAAAAGTCACATTAATATGAGTCACCTTCCACCAGCAGTTACAAATTTCAGATGTTCCTAAGCTTTGATCCTGTCTCCTCTTGCACCTTTCTGTAAAATGCTGTCCACTTCCATCTCTGCATGGTATAACAAAATCAAAAACACTTCCTGGATTCAGGCAGTAGGAAGACAAATAGCTGATATTCTGGAAAAGATTTCCAGAGCATTATGCTCACATAAAATCATCTTTTGTAATTGCTAAATATTCAGCACATGTCCACATTGTTACAGCAATGGCACTATAGGTATTTGGTCGAAGGTAGCATGGGATAGAAACAGTTTAGCAGGTGTGTCCAAGAGGAAATGAGTAGTATCCCATTAAATTGTGCAATAATGAAAGTGACAATAGTCATAAAATTTTGTGGTGTATTTTTGCCCTTTAAAACACATTATGCTGCTTACTGAAAGTAAATAGAGCTGCATGTCTCTGGTAAGCATATGTATATATCTCAATAACACAAGATATACCAGTGCACTGGGACAGGAATAGTCCCTAAAGAAACAGGAGATTGTTTTAGTACAGTTCCTCTTTTCTATTAAGCACAATAATTAGTAAAGTACCTAGACTGACAAAACAACTCTCAACATCTGTTCTCTAACCTCTACAGGGCAGTAAAACATACATTACTCTAAAGTTAGGTACTATCATCACCAACCTACATTTTTGTAATATGAAAAGCCAGCAACCAGAAAGTAAGTACAAATGTGAATAAAAAACTGTGAGTGATATGCTGTCATAGATGAGTATTACAGGACAAATCATCAACGAGACTGTGCTTAGGACAAGTGCTGGAGAAACAAAAAAGGTAAAAGAGAGGAAGAGAGAGTAGAGAAAGAGAATTAAAAAAAAAAAGTTAGTGTCCTAAAATCCCCCTTTTTTTTAATCAGTGCCAAAGTTTGCTTCAAACTATTCTAAATTTCCAAACAATTTTCTTCTTTGTAGTGATGTAAATGTGTTTTTGTTGAAAAATAGTATTTCATAAATTACTACTCAAATTTGTGTCTCAAAACAAAAAAATTTAGCAGAAATCTATATGACTTGAATGAATTTTAGATTTGCTTTGGGAAAAAGCTGAGTTCTCAGGCTATAGATGTTCTTCTATATCAGTAAAATCGCTAACTACAAAATCAGCATTAAGTAATCTTAAAATTTCCTTTCAGTCTTTGTCTAAAATGTGTAAGATTATTTTAGTTTTGATTAATAAGTGTCTTAGATTTCCTTTTAGTGAAAATGTATTGTGACTGTAATAAATCTCATTAGAGATGATAAATTAAATATATATTCATGTACCTGTAAAAAAGCCTAAATGTATGATCTTTTAAGCATACAATTCTTATATGGTAGAGACATATCATTGAAACCAGATTAACTGTATCAGATTAGAGAAAAAAATACCCAAACCAACCAACCAAACAAAAATCGCTTGCACTCTGAACTTGTCTGACTGGGTGACTCTGCTTGGCTGGGTCTTGCCTGAGTTGTGCATTATATTTTTTCATATACCCAGGGTCAAAGACATGACCAGAGTCAGCACGATTTTTTTTTTTTTTATTGTGAAGGATTTTGTTTACTTTGTTTGCTCATCTGTTTGCTTTTTGTGTTTTCCTGCAGTATGTTCATTTCTTCACCATATCATCCATCCATATCTCACATAATTGGTTGCCTATCTTGTATTACTGACACTACAGCTGTAGTGAAAAAACAGATCATGTCTGAAAACTAAGGTTTGGAATAATATTTTTTTCAATGTAATATCTATTTAGAGGTAGAGGGGGATAATATGCTGCAGAAAAAGTGCAGTTTGATTTGGAGGTAAGTAATGCATAGATCCATGTACAAGAGGAATTACAGGTTCCTTAGTGGAGACACATTTAACAAAAGCCCTCTGTTCTTTGCTGATAGACAAAAATTTTGGCTTTTAGAATCTGTTTCTGATCTTTTTAGACTAGTCCCCTGAACAGAGAAGGTATACATTAGAAGCACTATTGTCCCCTTGGAAGAAAACATCTCAAAATGTTTAAGAAAAAAATTACAGAAAGAATGGCACTGTAATGGGAGTCAAAATAGGAGTTGCTGTGACAGTTTTGCTAAGTTATGGGATTTTTTTAATTACAGGGTATAGTTTTGAGCTATTCTTTTCTTTGTGAGCAACACACATTTCATAAATAAAGAATCCACTCAAATGGTTTAACTTTTTCACCTCTGCAGTGGTTAATAGGAAAAAAGTCCATCAAACTGAAGTTGTCCAAGGCATGTATGTTTTGTTCACATCGATCATACAAGGAGCATTTTTCTATGTTTGGATTACTATAATTACTTAATTGTGTATTGATGTCATATTGAAAGTTTATGCAAGCGTACTGGATTTGTTCCATTGGTTTCCTGCATTCTATGGATTTTTTTTATTGTTGTTTTGTTGTTGAATGGGATTTGTAACCAGAAAGGTTATTTCTGACTTGTGGCTAGAGACCAACTTGCACCACCTTCTGAACGTTATTGACAGCCTTTGTCAATAAACAGAACTATTCTGGAGAGTTGCAGCTGCCAGCTGCCATTGGACTTTGCCTGTATTTGTGAAGAGTAGATGACATAGTTACCTTTTATGAGCACAAATGTCAACATAAAGAGCAAAAGCTAAAAAATCCAGCATCTTAAATGTGCCTTTTTCAGATGTTAAAAGTAAAATAATATGTTATCCACTGAGAAATTTAAGAATTTCATAGCTACTGTAGAGATGGTGTATATAAACATACTTCAAAGAAGTAAAAAACATGCAGCTCTAAGATTTAACATGTATTATTAATACTCATGTCTTGGTATTATTTTACCATATTGTGAATCTACAGTACTAAAAATACTTCTGGTTTTCACATTGTGCAGGCTTGCAAAGGTGTTACACTGTTCAAAACAAGCTTTTCTGTGTGTGAGCTCCTTGACACAGCTCTGTTCGGGGTTGAGCTGCCGGTTTTAAAGTTATGCAGATTATAGATTCTTACACATGAAAGCACCCCTGCATTTACTTGGTTCAAGACTGTGACCCCTTTGGTCTGAAATGTTATAAAAAACTGCTTAATATTTTACAATTTCTTGGCTGTATACGATTACTCAGTGAATTTGGAATGAATACTGAGAAGTAGAGCCATGTTCGTGCATGTCCAGGGTTAGTTTCTGAAGAAAGTTTTCAGCCTGCAATTAGTTGTCCTTGTGAGTTTAATCCTGTACGTATGTCTTCACCAGTACTGATGAAATAATTGATTGAAGTAATTTGCTGTGTCCACCCAGCTTCAAGCATTAGCCATAGCAAACACTATAAAGCTGACACTATAAATGCCAGCTAAACTAGAGTTCTTGGAAATAAAACTACATTCAATACTCTGATTTTTTTTTTTTCTTCTACAGAGATTTTTTTCCAGTTGGATCTATGAAGAATGTTTCTAGAATATTAGCTTTGCATACTTACCAAAGGTCTTTGTGATAGAGACCTTTTTATTAACTAGGAAAAAGATAAAAGAAAAAGACTTCTTATCCCAGTATCTGATATTTTTAATTCCATCTTAGACCCGATGCCACAAAACACATATAGTAATTTGAATAGCAACTACTGAAAGAACTCAGGATGTTGTTTCTCACTAGGAAGAGAGAAATTTCTATAATACGAGAGGTGTATTCTACAGAGGATGAAGGAAGGACATGAAACAATGTGAACTACCTTGTCAATTTTTTTGATTAATATGCTTTTCATCCAATTTTAATAAAAAAATATTTACGACTGAAATCTTTCTGGTGTCAGTTTTTGTATTTGTTGTAACATTGAAAGGAGTGACAGCACACAAACTATTCTAGAAAGAAAGTCATTGCAAGGGTGTAATTTCAGTTCGGGGGCAGTCTTCCCACTTCATGCATCCATGGCTTTGTAGTACTTATTTTTCATTCTTTCTTACTGCCCTGTTGAGATGAAGACCTACAAGACACAGTTGCTACGAGCAACTCACTGCAGTGATGATTATAGCAGAACTAGCAAAATTAATTCCTGTTTCAGAGGAATGTAAATGTCAAGGACACTTCGATATTGTTGTGGGCTCTCAAGTACATTACAGTATTGTGAAATCATGTGGAGTTTTCACTCTAAGTTTTTTTCCCTTCAGCATTGTGCTGGGTTTGGCTATGATGGAGTTAACTTTCTTCATAGCAGCCTGTATGATGCCGTGTTTTGGATTTGTGATGGAAACAGTGTTGATGACACAGGGAAGATTTGGGTGCTGTTGAACAATGCATCAGCAGATGCACTGAGATTTTCTTCTTCCACACTCTGAATACACAGTGAGCAGGCTGAGGGGACACAGCTGGGGCAGCTGACCCCACCTCACCAAAGCAGTACTCTATACCATACAGTGTCATGAAATGTACATTTAGTTAGTAAGAAAGAAAATGTACTTTTTATTAAATAGCTTTCTTTTGTACAATGCGTCATTTTTTTACTGAGAATGTTGTGTTTAAGTCTATAAAGTTTCACACAGTGTCAGCAATTGTTCTGCTTAAAAAAAAAAATAATCTTTTCTCCAATATCCAAGACCAGGTAGAGGAATAAATGTCTTAATATTTAGTTATAACAGTGTACCAAGCCTGGCTAGGATAGAATTAATTTTCTTCTCAGCAGCTCATATGGTTTATGTTTTAGATTTTTGACAAAACCACTACTGATAACATCCCAGTGTTATAACTTTTGCTGGCAGTATGCCCTTCAAGGCCTTCTTGGTTTCTCACTCTGTCCCACCAGTGAAGAGATTGAGTGCAATAGAGTGGTAAGGGACACAGTGGGCAGATGACACAGGGAGGTATTCCATAAGATAATGTTGCGTTCAGCCATAAAAGGGAAAAGAGGGGGCTTTAGGGGATTTAGCCATCTGTCACTCAGACACTGACTGATCATCTGTCTACCCATGGACGGTGGTGAGTGATTCCTTTTTCATCACTTGTTTTTTTTCTTCCCTCTACTTCCACTTATCCTTCACTTACTAGACAATTTTGTTTCTCTATTTGTTTGTTTGTTTCATCTTGAGTTGCTTTTATTTTCCTTGTCCTCTTCCCTGTCCCACTGGGGATGGAGGAAGACATGAGTGAGCAGCTATGTGATGCCTACCCACCCACCAGGATTTACCTGCAACAAATCATGATTCTTAAAAATCTAAATACTATATGGGAGAGCCTTTACTTAAACGCAAAACTGAAATCCTGCATCGTTACTATCGTTTCCTCTCAGAAAGTTTTTGTTATATTTTCTACACCATATTCCCATAAGCCGTGGCCTAACTTGGTTTCAAGGCTTAGTTCTTGCTTGCTGCACTATTTCTTGGCCCCGTGTGTATGAGAAAACTTCCGGTTTTTGGGTTGGTTTGGTTTCTTCTTGCTGTGTTTTTTGAGTATTATTCCTGCAAATCTGAGTGCAATTCTAATTTCCACTGGATAGTTCTTTTGCAGGTTAAATTGTGTGTTTAGGCACTTTAGTTAGGCTGGGATTCTGAGTTTGCTTTTATTATCTCCCTCTTCTTTTGCCCAGTGATATGTTCTGCTTTTCCGTTTTGAAGGAACAGTTTCCACTAGTGTCCTCTCAAAGCACTTTTTTGCTTGATTCCACTTGAGAACGATGAGAAACAGGATACATATTTAATCACAATTCCAGAATATTTCCCTTCAAAGACAGGATGATCCAAATATGTTTTTGGCTTTTTCTTTTTCTTTTTCTTTTTCTTTTTCTTTTTCTTTTTCTTTTTCTTTTTCTTTTTCTTTTTCTTTTTCTTTTTCTTTTTCTTTTTCTTTTTCTTTTTCTTTTTCTTTTTCTTTTTCTTTTTCTTTTTCTTTTTCTTTTTCTTTTTCTTTTTCTTTTTCTTTTTCTTTTTCTTTTTCTTTTTCTTTTTCTTTTTCTTTTTCTTTTTCTTTTTCTTTTTCTTTTTCTTTTTCTTTTTCTTTTTCTTTTTCTTTTTCTTTTTCTTTTTCTTTTTCTTTTTCTTTTTCTTTTTCTTTTTCTTTTTCTTTTTCTTTTTCTTTTTCTTTTTCTTTTTCTTTTTCTTTTTCTTTTTCTTTTTCTTTTTCTTTTTCTTTTTCTTTTTCTTTTTCTTTTTCTTTTTCTTTTTCTTTTTCTTTTTCTTTTTCTTTTTCTTTTTCTTTTTCTTTTCCTTTTTCTTTTTCTTTTTCTTTTTCTTTTTCTTTTTCTTTTTCTTTTTCTTTTTCTTTTTCTTTTTCTTTTTCTTTTTTTCTTTCTGCTAGATTAACAATTCCTATTAAAATAATAGCAATTTCATCTATACTTAGGTTTAATTATGAAATAATCCCATTGCATGTGCTGCCCAGCCTTATAACTGAAGAAAAGGGCAAAATAGATTAGTTTTTTCACTTCAAATTTTGTAGATTATGTTAAGTGGTTTTTCAGATTCTCCACTGCCTGTTCTCCTGACATATATTCAGACTTTTTCTTCAGGCAATATAACAGTTGAAATATTCAGAGATGTGTACCTTCTACCTGCCGAAACATGGCATTGCTGTCCTAGAGCTTGGAGTAAATAGTAGATGTGTTTTTTTCTGACTCATTTTGATTGTTTAAATCTCAAAGAGCATTTTACTTTGAAACAGGAATGCGTTATGTACCCTCAGAACTGTGTCCCAGGTACTCTACTGATGAATTGCTCCTACCAGTGTGGAAAACAAAGGTGAGCTGTTTGTGATTGTTCTGAGAAAGAGGGCCTGTGTAAGAATGAAAACTAAAGCACATAACTTGATGTGTTAAAAAAAAAATGCTGCAAGATGTTTTCTCCCTGGGATGCAGTCAGTATGACTTTAGATATGATTCCTTA
>NW_010389007.1:2129-3944 GCF_000710305.1 Buceros rhinoceros silvestris | reverse complement strand
CAGCAGGAAACAGTAGTTACAACATTTGTCTTGTCTTAGTGTTTAAGCACAATGAACAGAAAGGAAACACATATAAGAACCAATTTTAGTAAATGGCTAGTTTTGTAATAGATATCTTCTTGATATCTACTAAACTCCACCATCTTCTTACTCTCTCGTTCAACCACAGTTGTAGTCGCTATCCTAATTGCAATGTAGTGGCTTTCTGTAACCCACTTAGTCACACACACGCCTTGTTTTGAAACTACAAAGCTAATAATATCACAAAGAGAGAACCAAAGTCTTTGTCTGCAAAGTGGAGAGTGCACAAATAAAGGCCGTGTTAAACAAATGGAAATTGTTAAAAGAAAGTAAGATAAACATGAAAAACCCAGAAATTTTAGCCCTTGTGTGAAATAAAAAATGGTCTTATTCAGGAAGTGGAATGAAATTTTGTTTAGAAGTCCTGTATTAATGACAAAAATAAAATGGATATAATATTGTTTTTCTTTGACATCCAGAAGCAGTAATCCCTGTCACCTTTTGTCTCTGTAGATTTTAGACTCTCTGATTCACTCTGTCTTTTACACAATTTCTTTCCAATATACTTTCTTGAATATGGCCGTTGCAAAAATAGTCTATATTACCATGAATATTTTTTATCAGTATCTAATCTTAAATACCTCTATTGCAATATAGAGAATGGACAGAAGGAAGATCATTAACCTTCATCCACCTTGTCTATTAAGCAGAATATACATAAGAAAGGGATACAGGGCACCCGGAAGTTGGGTTACATAACCTTCCAGCACTTGCACAAAAGAGATAACCAAGAGAAAATCATCAATACCTATCATCCCAGTCATTTTAAACCTGTGATTTGCAGTGTTAAACAGGATGATGATGTTTCACTTTTCTGGTACAGGGCATAAGAAACTGTGGAAATAGAGCAGCCACAGAGAGCCTTTGAAATAACAGCTACGATTCAGCCCATGAATGTCAAGCACCTGCATCCTTCCAGCTTTTCTCTTTACTGTCTAATTGTGTCCCCTAGTACTGCTGAGAAATATGGATTTGTACTGCTGTTTTATTGATTCCTTTGTGGAAATTGGAAAGTTGCCATGATAGGTTTTGTTCCTGTCCTTTATGTTTCTTTATTATTTGACTGGGACACCAACAGTTACTAAGCTGTTTTCATTTGCTACCTTTAAGTCATGCACCAAACAGCTCAGTTTACCTTTTTCCAGAGGCTTTGGTATAGATTATAATTCAGTGTAGTTCTCCCAGTATTTTTGAGAAGGACTTGCTGCTTTATTTGGAACAGCAAGCTCTGGTCCCAAACCAAGTGATTCTTCCATTTCTAACTGCTTGATTCCCTCCTGCTGTCGCAGGCCTTTATTTCTGTTTGTGCATTTCATCTGAAAGCACCTTCAGCCTTTATAAATACTGCTTTCTTATAGATCTGGTGTATCATAACTTAAAGCTTTGCAAAGTCACTTTTACTAACACAGAATTGTTACAAGACAACTTGTAAACTGGACCAATGAAAAGATGTTTTGCTGTCTGTTGCTCTCTTGTCAGTTATCTGTTGTTCATCCACAAAACTGTAGCAGTTGTACATCAACTTTGTGCTGCTGACTGATGAAGTCAGATCATCTCAGTTTTGCTTGCTTCCATTGGTGGAGGCACAGGACTTGAGCACTCTTTCTGTCTTATTGGGCTGTACCCTTTGTTTTGAACACTAACTTTTCAAGGAACAAGGTTTCAGGGACATAAAAAGAGGAACAGACAAAAAAACCATTGACTTTATTCTGTTCTAGCTGAACAGTATCTGAA
>NW_010389007.1:0-2019 GCF_000710305.1 Buceros rhinoceros silvestris | reverse complement strand
TGATCCGCTGTTTTCAGAGAACACATGGTTTTGGTCTGGAAGCACAGAGGCAGCTTTTCAGTGTTCAGATGTTAGGGATAGTATGTTGTAAACATCTGCTTAACTTCCAGTAGAGAAAATATTTTCTTTAATGTGGAAATTCCCTCAGTATGGAAAATTACCCCAATATGGAAAACAGGCCTTTCTTGTCTCTCTTCTGCTATACTTTTCAGCTCCCATTTCACTCTTATATCTTTGAGTCTTGTTGTTTCTCGTATCTTGAGCTGTCGCGTTCAGTTATGAACTATGTAACAAACACCACTTGTTGAATATAAAGTCCTCCTATACGCAGAATGCTGCCTGGATGTAGATACAGATTTTTTTTTTTTGAAGGAAGCTAATTTTAAAACCATAAGAAACCTGAGTAAGTTTTGGGTTTGATGTTTTTTTGTTTTGTTTTGGTTTTGGTTTTGGTTTTGGTTTCCAGAATTGATACAGTTCCCTTTTTTATTCCAGAAGTCTTCTGAATTGTAACTCTTTCTCTCCTGTTTATTTTTACTGCTTGCTGAACTTTACATCCTGCGCATGTAGGATGAATCAGCCTAGTATAATGCACACAGCATGTTTACTTACACTGCTGCCTTGCTATAGGCTTTTATATCCTTGTACAATTGCTCATTTAGCAGTCTATGGTACTGACTTACCTTCCCACATATTTGTGACTCAGTAGGTTAAAGCATAATTGAGATTTATCACCAAATCTTTGGGTTTTCTTCTTTTTCCTGGACATATGAGAACCTAAATTATTAATTTTGACCATTTTTACTTTCTTACTACAAAGCAAAGCTTTGAAACTCTTTGTATAGGCCCATCTTACAAAGATTTAAATCTCATTTTAATAAAAATAAAAGCTGAAAGAATATTCAAATACTCACCACTCTGTATCATTAAAAAGAACAACAGACTGACCACTCTGCTGACTAGTTTTTTGGGTGTTTTGGGAGGCAGGGGTGGTGTTCTCAAATGGCAAGAACTAAATGTATCTCTGAAAAAATGGACAATATCTTCACTTTCAAAATGTTCTTCATTTTTCATTTCACCACGTAATGGAATCCTGTACAAACTTCTACTAAAGCACCATTAATTAGCCTCCAAAAGAATACATGAAAATGCCAGATGTCAAAGTAGAAATATTAGCAAAACTATTAAATTAATGAACAAATGTAGGAATAGCACTTAGCATAAAATATTGTGTGTTTAATTCACTGAGAGGAACTGCAAAATGGTAGGTTTGTTTTAGTGGAAGATCTGCCTTGGAGAACTGATTTTGCTAGTGAAAGTTCAAATTCTTTCCATAATTCCCAAGAGCAAATAACTATTTAATTCTTGCTGAGTTTTTAAATTATTTTTGCTGTTGTTTCTTTTGCGTATGTTTCTAAAAGATGTTGCTGCTAACTATGAAGTGAAATTAAAACACCTGCAGGTAACAAAAAATTCAGGCAAAGTAAAAGCTTAGTTTGGCATAAACATGCTGCATGCCAAAGAAACATTGAAATTGTGCCTTTTTACAGGAGATTCATGCTTAATATAAAAGTTCTGCATTGTGTTTCTGTTTTTAAGGATGTGCAAATGATTTATAATCTCCAGTTATGCCACCATGATTTATTTTTAAGGAGGCAGAACCTTAATCATAGAATCATAGAATCATCTGGTTGGAAGAGACCTTTAAGATCATCGAGTCCAACCTTTCACCCTGCACTGCCAGGATCCCTACACCATGTCCCTCAGCACCACATCCACACGGTTTTTAAACACTTCCAGGGATGAGGACTCCACCACCTCCCTGGGCAACCCGTTCCAATACTTAATAACCCTCTCGGTAAAGAAATTTTTCCTGATATCCAACCTAAACCTCCTCCTGGTGCAACTTATGGCCATTCCCCCTCGTCCTGTCATTCTCAATATGGGAGAAGAGATCAACCCCCACCTCCCTACAACTTTCCTTCACATAATTGTAGAGAGCAATAAGGTCCCCCCGAG
>NW_010389006.1:74357-86009 GCF_000710305.1 Buceros rhinoceros silvestris | reverse complement strand
ATTTGAGCATAGACTTCTCCCTGTTAGCAGCCCTGACTGGGTTGGGTGGAAAAGCGTGGTATCTAACAACTGGTAGACAGCAAGGAACAGGTTTTTACACTTCTCAGAAAGAGTTCAATCAAATCGGTTTCTTACTGGCTTCATCTAATAGGCATCTGTTAAGGCGTTACCTGACCACGTCCTAGGCTGGAAACAGCAATGCTGGGTCACAAGACTTCCCAGGCCAGACCCATAGAAACAGACCTGAAGTGTGATAAATGAATGTCCTGAGAAGTGTGCAAAGACATTTTCGCTCTTTTTTAAAATAAAAATCCACACATTGAATGTATTCAGGCACTTCAAAAGAGAGACGATCTTCAAGGCACTAAGTCAAGGACTAAATGGACAGACAGTGTCTGTGTTTCACTGATCAGAACTGCAGTCTCTCACATTTAAATGGCTTCATGTCTAGTTAAATCTTCTGTCCCAGGCAAGATCTCCACAGGGCTTCTCAGAATAGGATGCACAGGAAATCGTAACATGAGATGAGAAGTGCAAGCATGATGCAGAACTGCTTGGCAGGATGGGAAGTTTGTGTTTCTGCCCTGACAGAAATGTAGGTAGAATTGAAAAACGTTCCTACTGATGGCTTCTAGCCTTTGGAAAAACATATCTAATGCATTGGAAGAAACTTGTACTGTTTGCAAAGCAAGTCCTTACATGTCTTAAAAGCAGGGTCAGTGAGCGTCACAGCACTTTTGAAAACCCCATTACTCACTTATCTGTAGGTATTTTTGGTACTGTTACGAAAGTGAAACAAATAATTTTCAAAAGAAAGTTTTATATGCCCTGATTGTGGGGTTTTGTTGTTTCTATTTCTTTTTTTTTAACATGCTACATGACTTTTGTGTTGTAGTTGATTGTGATAGAAAGTTGAGAAATACAGAAAGTTGAGAAGTGCTGTCCAGGGAAGAACTAGGATATCACAGGGCTGATATAGTCCACGACAATATATTGTGACAGATCAAAACCATTAATGTGATATGCAAAGACATACACTTAAGGACAATACCCAGAAATCTCTGCCAAGATCTAGCACTTTGCTAGCTGGAGGTCACTAAAGAGAAAAAAGATCTAGTAGATATACTGTTATCAAAAGCCATTAGTCTAATACAACATTAGTCATGTTGAAGTATAAGCAATGGTTCATTTCAATAAGAACAGTAGAATGTGGGATGTGACATTGTCATTAGTGATTTTGACAGCCATGTGTGCAGTTCTAATCACCTGTGACAAAAAACACTAATACAGAGACAAAACCAGGGCTGGGATATTGGGCTGATACTTGAGTACAGAGCCTTCTACAGGTCAGGAGAAAATACTTTCTTGTGTACTGCTGGGAAAAGCAGCTGAGGGGGAACACAATGACATTAAAAAGATAAAATAGAGTAAACCCTGGTAAGAGTAAACAGTTATTTAAACAAAAGGATGACACAGGCAAAAGAACAAGTGAATAAAAATTATCTGTAAGTAAATCTGTTTCTAACCATCTGAATAATCAGAAGAATATGAAACAAACCCAAAGTCCAAATTTCCTACTTTAAAATGTAGGCTAATCTGTTATGACAGTGGTTGGATATCATACTGGGTCATAGTACTGGGTCCTATAATCAATGCATCCAGGGTTTCTTAATTGGCACCCTGGGCACTTTCGTAAAACCATCTGATTATCAAATAACCACAGCTAACATCACACCTGGGTGATCTGGAGCTTCATCAGCCCTTGGATTAAACATTAACAGGAGCATTCTCCTGTAAGGATGTAATAGGGCAGATCCACTTAAAGAGTGAAGTAAGGCAGCTGGATTTCCTACTGCAAGAGAACAGAAGACAACTTTCACGCTTTCAGTTAAACATTTGAACAAAACCATGTAGAGGTACCATTTAAAATGGTGCTGAGGGACACGGCTTTAGGGACCCAGGCAGTGCAGGGTGAACGATTGGACTTGATGATCTTAAAGGTCTCTTCCAACCAGAGGATTCTGCGATTCTGTGATAACATTGAAACACGTATCGGAAAACATACATTAAATGGAAGTGCATTTATGTTCTGATACATATGGCCAAACCAAACTCTTATTAAATATTTATGTTGTTTTTTCCATAATATTGTTAGCATAAAAAGTAGTATTCAGAAATCTACACAATTTTGATACCAAAATGGCATTATTGTATAATTAAACACAGCAACTACATACTTTGCAGCCTATATGACTGCCTACCATGGTTATAAAGTGACTTAACTATTAAGTATTAAACATTATGGCTACTTTACGGGCTATATTTCACCATGTCTATGCTGTTACAGAAATTTTCATTCTTCAGAGAATTCAGATGTACAATTATTGCATTCCCACAAACAGGAATCAAACATTCACATAACTTCTTTCTTGTAGTTTTGTTTCATATTCTTTTGACATAGATTTAAGGTATGTATATATGCATTGTATGCATTGTATCTAAAGTATGTATATATAAACATATTACAAATTTACAGGCTGTCAGATATAAAACATTTGTGTGATGATTCAAACCAGCTGCTGCACTGGTTCCCTAGGTGGATTTTTTATCTATTTACATCCAAATAGAGTTTTTTAAAAGCCATGAGAAAATGTACTATACAGAAACAGGCATAAATAGCAAAGCTATACACTAGAAACCCCCACATTTTTTCCATTTCTAGTTGTCTTGGTCATGTACATAGACTTGGTTAGTCATAGATACCCTTTTTTTTCTGTTGTTCCATCTGCTCTCCATAGGTTAAAAATAATCTATATAAAATCTGTAAAAGACAGTAGCATTTTTACTGTTGAATAAACTAGTTTCCTTCTTTTATGTTTTCTGATTGGCTTCTGATTTTGCTTATCTATTTCTGATATTCTGTTTCATCTGTTTATTTATCAACCCTGCTTCTTTTTCCAAAACTGCAAAAAAGAAAATTATAGACCCCTATAAAAGGACACCAGGCAGGTTACTGACTGAGCTTTGCATAGCTGGATAAATTTGATGCAACACTGTTTACCATCCTTCCACAGTAGGCAAGGTATTCACACTGTGTGCTTTATTAAACAATATTGCCATCACGCATGACATTATAGTGGGCTGACATAAGAAACTAATGAGAATGAGCCATTAACAGACTTTAGGCACAGACCTAAACATTGTCAATAAAACCACATCAGAAAGAAGAAAAGAACCAGTAGAAAAGAACAAAAACTCTTAAGATAGCAATGTCTGGTTGTTATTGCCTTGAGCTCTCTATTAGGATTCCTGGAGTGCTCTGATGGCTGAGCAAACTCCCTTTCTGCACCTCAGTCTGTATCAACATGTTTCTGCAAACTGTCACACAAAACTTGCTTATCCCTATCTGTACAGAAGAAAGTAAAAGCATGGGTAAAAGACATCTTTTTCCCCCTACTCTACCTTTTTTTTTTTTTTTTTGGTATAGTTAATATTGGATTGCTTCCTATTTTCTCTCTGAAGATCAAATTAGGGAAAAACTTAAGCAATCCTGAGAGAAGATGTTGAATGTCACCAAGGTAGTGATCCATCTGCAGCTAGTATTGTGAAATCCTCATCTGCAAAGTTTCTTATTGTTCCATGCTGGAGATGAACTCTCTAGGGTCATGTTAAAGAGCATTCATCGCCTTTGGTTCACAGCTCTCTGTTTTAGTCATGATTATCACTGTCAGCTATGATGACACTATTGAGTCAAAAGCAGCACTTGTGTAGATCTAAGTGTCTTTAGGAAGAATTCTGCATGTATATCTATGTGCCTTCTGAGAATCCAGATATCCATCCCCGCAGAAGGCAGCCCACTCTCCTCTAAGTCTGCTGGAATACAGTTAAAAAACGTGTGCTCCCACAGGAACATGAAATTTATCAGAGGTGGAGCAGTTCCCTCCCAATTCCAAGTATATATACATATGTATGTGTATACACATGTATGGAATAAATTTGTAATAAATAAATAAAAAACCATGCTCAAATATACATATAACAGTACAACTTTGATATTCATTAATACTTTCATCTTCCACTGTAAAATTGCTTGTTTTGGCCTACTGCCTTTATTTTCATTTGCTAACAGAAAATAAACAATAGTTTGAGTCTCCAGCATTATTTTTCAGGCAGTGATTTTCTGAGTAGAAAGATTCAGTGAGAGTAAGCTAAGCACCTCAATGCAGTGCAGATGAAACAGTTTCTGCTGTGCTTATTCCTTCTGCAGTCTATTCTGTGTTGTTTACTTTTTCCTCATTCTTTTCCTTGCTTGATAAGCAATACTGAATGAGGCACTACAGCCTCACTGCCCTGAGGGGAGAACAGGTAGTTTTCTTCTTCCACAAATTCTTCACTGAAGTGTATATACATGAGATTAATTCTGTAATACAGAGACTGATTCACAACGGGATTCCATTATTTCTTTCAGCAACTTTTGCAACCTGGTGCTCAATTCTATTGGTGATAACTGAAGACTAATGGACTTATTATCCAGACACAACAATAACAACAACAAAAAGGGTCATCATTATATTTTTGTCATAGACAAAAGCCATAGAGTCATGGACATAGACAACAAGAAAACTATGCCTAGAATAGCAAGGCGTTTGTTTTGTTAGTAGACCAAGATGTTATATACTAGATGCTACTCAAAAAAGACATCTGTAAGATCTTGCGAGAAAGAAAACATGGAACAGAACGTCAAGTCACAGCAATAAGTATGGAATAAAAGGCGGTAATTTCACAGCAGTGTTTTATTGGACCTGTGCCTATCTAATCAATTTTGCTACATAACTGTAACCCCCTCTACATGTTTTTGGAAAAAACAATTTACGTTCACTGACTGCTGATTTCCTTTTGAAAGGACATCTATGAGACTGTATAAAATTAAAAGCTAATGAAGTCTGCAGTCCATTTGGAAAATCCCTAGAATCCCGAGGCAGCCTGTGTTCTCATTTCCAACAGCTCTTCTGCGACAGCTGGGCTGATCCCAAACACCAGTCAGGAGGACTCTGGGTAAGTGCCTGTACAGTCTAGAAATGTGAACAAAGGTGTCTGAAGGAGATACAAAGTCACCCTGTTTAGTCATGCTACACTGTTCATGAAGGTGGAATCAATCACCAGGATTCTCATATTCTTCAAGTGTGGTTGTTTGCCTATTTTGCTCTTTTCCTGAGGTGCATTTGTTGTACTAAAATCATATCATGCAGTCAAATCAATGTGTATTCAGTATATTAAAGGTTAGCACATAAAATGGTAAACATATGCTACGCATGAGAGGTCACCTGTAAATTCCTGAAGCTTCAAGTGTGTATCTAGCATTACTATGGTGCAGTAAATCTAACGACAGCTAGAAGTAAGAATATGGAGTCTGTAGGGTTTTTTAAAGGAGCTTTGAGATGATATATATATTTTAAAAAAAATCTTTGTGTTGTTGAAGCTTCACAAGACAGTTGTAAGTAATAAATATGCATTTATTTGGATCATTTTGTACTAAGGTGAATTCTGGAGAACAGTAAGGAATTAGGATAATTCCTTGTGTATTTTGGAAATGCTTGGACTCCAAATGGTTTTTGAGGCAATCTGGGGCAAAGCAAAGGAAAATGGAGTACTATAAACAAGCAGAGTTTCTGTTTTTATATTAAGATACTATCAGTCTTTTTCCGCCATGACACACAGATGCAGAAAGTATGGGATGGCTACATGTGACTCAGACAGATTGAGACATTTTGCAGGGCTTAACTCAGTGGAAAGGCTCCTATTCTCACCAGTAAATTGAAAATCAGTACAGTTGGGGGTGTTAATGAATTCCACAAAACAATCCAAAGAGGATCCAGGCTTAGAAAGATCAGTACTGGCCTAAATGCAATAAGGGGCAGAACAGAAATTTCAAAGCGAAGGATAGAACTTCTCACTGAGGTCTAATAATTACTGATCTCTGTATTGTATAAATGAAATTACTCAACAGAGAAGAATCTGAGCATTAAAAATTAATGTCTTGATTAGGGTGTTTCAGCATCTGTCCATATCCAGACATGTTCCAAGTTATTTCCAGAAATTAATTAGAATAATTGGGTCAGATTCCAGTCACTCATTTGACCAAACTAAAAGGGAGGAAAGAAATAGCAGTCTTGATCGTCACCCAGATCTGGATATTCAGGAGAGCAGTCAAACCTTTTCTATCAATTTCCTCTTAATTTAGTTACTAGCCAGACCTCCAGGACTCCCGTTCTTGGCAGGCCCCGGCCGCCCCGTGCCCGGGTCTGTGATGTCCGGAGGTAGAGCAGTGACTCTTTCACGGGCACCCCCTTGCCGTGGGGAAGGAGCTTGCGTGCCCTTGTGAGGTTGAGAGCTGTGCTGGTGGTGGCATGTGCCTCCGGTGGGGTCTCCCAGGCCAGACAGGTCTCAACTGAAGGGTCAGACAAAGTGTGTCCACGGGCAGGATGGGCTCACTAGCCTTCGGGCAACCATCCTAGGAGAAGGACAACTCTGACTCCAAACCCGGGCAGATGGAGCTCGTTTAGCCTTGTAAGGCATCCATCATCTAAGAGAAGGATACTCTAACCAAACCTACAACCCGAGGACTTCGCTGTCACCGTCCAAGCTCGCTAGGTCCTGGCAGATGAACCTCAGGTGTAAAGGGTGGAGCCAGTTCTGTGCACGCTGGTGCCTCACCTAAAAAATCCACCGCGCAGGCCCGATGGGTGCACTCATCGCTTGCAGTGAGCGTGGGAAAAGCCCTTCCCTGATCTTCATTCGCGAAGCCAAGCCAGGAGTTACTAGCTAAAGGTTTTTCTAGTGCAGAATGTTACTATGTTTAACACCTGCTGTGTTATTGCACAATTTTCTTTATGCTGACATTAAAACAGAGAGAGAACAGTGAGTGATTATGGTCTAAAAGACAAGCTATACTTTTGAAGATTTACTTCTCAGCAATTTAAAAAAAATGAACATATCTGCTTGTTTGCCTTTCTCCATACTGAGGAGAGGAATACTCCTCTCAGTGCCTTCCTATTTCTTATGTTTATCATCCTCTTCCATAACCTGTGCAAGTTCTGCATTGTGAATTACTTTGGTGCCACAAAAAACCCAAAACAAACCAGAGCAATAAACCCCCCAAACAATCATGGTAGTGTTACAGCTGTAACAGCAAAATCTAAAATTGGTAGTTGTGGATAACTACTTTGACTGCCACACAGACCTAATCTTGGCATTGTTTTCTAAAAAGGCAATGAAGTCCCAGCAGTGGAATAATCTGCCTGGCTGGTTTCTGAGAAGCCCTTTCGGTGTGAACGTAGGCAGTTGTGTGGTCCCTAGCTTGTGGGGAACCTGTGCATGGGTCACCTGGAAGATGGCTCTGAGCTGTGAGCCAGAGCAGGTGAGTGGGCAGAAAACCACTGAAATTTCCAAATCTGCTGTGAGGTTGGTTTATGTAGTCCCTGCCTGCAAGAACAGTGCTTCAAAACATTTCCATTTCACCTAACACAGGTACAGTTCACTTTGTCTTACAAGCTGCAAGTAGACTACATGAGACTTAAACCTTCCCCTAAAATACATCTTAGATATCGGTATCTGTAAGTGCACCAACTAATGGAGCATTTCTAGCAGGAGGTGCCAAGTGGATGCACAAAACAAGAAGATGCTCAGTGTTGGACTGCCAGCAAAGAGGAGCATGGATTCTTGTTATTGTGGGCGTATGGGATTGTGAGTTATCTCAGATACTCACCTGCAGTGGACACCAAAGCAAGCACCAGTATACATTAATGGAATGGTGATGAGATGCTGTGTATGCTGCCAGGAGAAGCTGCAGTCATGAGAAATTATATCATTAGCCGGTGTAGACTGGTTTGAAGTGTGGATGAGAATGCAGACAGCAGGGAGGAGAGAAAATTTTTCCTGTTTTATCATGCCTGCGATGATGTTTTATATAAACACACAGGTGAAAGCTGTAGAGTTAGAACACAGCTTGTTTGTTCATCGGTATAAGGGTTGTACATCTGATAGCTGCACCTGCCACTTCTGGCCTCTGTCAGCGGTTTGAAGCGTGAAAGATGTCTGATTGAGTAAAAATGCTGTTTATCTTTAAAACACAACTTTTGGAACGCTTTTCTAGGGAGACAGTTGATGGAGAGTCCTTGTTCAGTTACTTGTTCGGTGACTGCCACTAGGTTAATGTTTCAAGTGTAGTCAACCATTTGTTTGAGGTTGCAACCATTTATTACTGTTTCATATAAAAAGGGTTTGTTTACAAGTCTGGATATAACTTGTGGACAAAAGTGATTGTAAGACTTTTGAGTGGTGGCAGGAACAAAACAAGGAAACAAAGGGAAACACTCAGGGAAGTTCTGTCACCCTGTCAGAAACACTATTTTTTTTTTTTTTATGTAGTATGAAAAGCTGTTAAGACTTTGTGGTTTTTTTTTTTTTTTTAAGACTAGAGCTATCAAATGAGCTTGCATTTTAATCTTGTATAGTCTATTTATAATCTATAATCTACAGTGAACCTAGAAGGTTAATGCATAGTATTACTTAAAATTCATGTGAATACTTAAAGCAGCTGTAGGATGTAGTAACAGGATTTATGAATTAAAGGATGATTGATGCTATAAGAAGCTCTTGCTGACTTTACAAGACAATTCGCTTACTTTTCATTAATTTCATACTTTACTATATCCAAGATAGGTTAATGGAACGTTACATTTCATTTTCCTCTTTCTTTAAGTAAAAGGAAAACTGGCATTACAGTGTTGATTGCTTAATGTTATGGTTAGATTATTGGGTTGATTAAACTGGATTAGTTAGATTACTGGCTCAAAAACATGCTATCATGCATCTTACGTTCCTTCTGCTTTGGACTATTTTAGAGTTTGCAGCATTAACATTTTAGAAACCACATCCCTACACAGACATATATGGAGGTTGTTATTGTAAGCTGGAACTTAAAATAAAATCCCTAAATTTTGGTCAGAATAATCCAGGACTGATTGATTGTTTGGTACAGCCAATACTTTTCCCCCCCTTTGATAGGAAGCCCTTGTTCCAAAATGTAATGCAGGGAAAAACTGGACCATATTTTGGTACCATCTTTCCCCCAAAGTAGTTTAAGTAGTTTGCAACGAAGATCTTTCAATAACTTCTGCAGTGCCAGCTCCACTACCTGAGGGACCTGCCAACAGCTCTTTTTCTGTGCTGCCAGCTCCCTTTGCTGACTGATGAACAGCCACATGTCCTCCGCTCCTGTCCTTTCCTGCACCACACAGAACTAGCACCATCTCTAGGAACTCATCTTGTTTCTGTGCAATAATAATTGTGAAGAGGCACACGTTCTTTTAGCAGATACTCACTCATTTTAGCAGATACTAGGAACTGAAATCCTCTTCTTCATTGTCCTTAAGTAAAGACACAACATATTTCTCTTGACTTCTGTATTGTGAGTATCCCCGTTGAACAGTTATCTGAACTTCCACTAGGCTAGCTCCACCTCTGCTGCTGAATACCCAGGCTGGTGACAGTTCAGTTCCCCAGATCAGTCAGTATCATACTCATGAATCAGTGGTCAGTGGTTAGTGAGCCACAAGTATGGTCTGTGCTAGCCTGCGTGACTGTTAACTTGTTTTCTTTTTTTTTCTGTTTGTTTTTATTTTTCCTTGAGAAGAAGGTTTGTATTTTTGCTCTACTAAGTGGCACTCCTGATGATTGTCTTTCATATCTTGTGTGAATTTTGCAGAAACCGTGACCAGAGCCCTCTGTCATGTCTGAAGCTCTGTTTCAGTGGAAAGCTCTCTGATTTTAACAAATGTTCACCACTCAAACCACAAAACTTCAGCAATCACAGTGCCATAAAATGAATCTTGTTTTTCCAAGCTACATTTCTTAATTGGAAAGCTGTCTTTTTGGGTGGGAGGGACTGCTTGCAAAAATGCATGTTCTGTCATGTGACAGGTTTCTAACTCTGGAATATGTTCGTGATTAAATTGGCTTTAGCTATGTAACCCCTATTAACATTAATGGCAGCCACATGGCTGAAACTATAAACGTGAGAATAAATCATTTAAAGGCAATTGTTTTAACATTTATTGCCCTGCTTGCCAGCAATATCAATTGGAGAGAGGATTGGAGTCTTGCATGTAACTGAACAGGTGGTTAAATCCATTTCTTGATACTTTCCATTAAGATTCTTAAGACCTTGTTATAGATTCTCTATATCCTTAATGGTTTTGCCTTGTAAGAAAAAGTGTTAAACCTTTAACTAAATATATCTGGACAGATAGAAATGTATATATGTGTTCAGTGTTTCCATGGTCTTAAAACTGAGTCAGCATAACAACTTTTTTTTTTAATTAAATGCTTAAAAATCTTAAAAATTTCCCCCCTAAATCTTAAAATACATGACTTTTTTTCAAGAGTAATTTTTCCTTGTTAAGAAATGGCCTTTTTCTTCCAGAAAACTCTTTGTTGCAGAGCCTGGACTAGATTTGCACTTTGCTGAATATATTTTTGTGCCATTGAGCAACCAAACTGCGTTTATGTAACAGAAAATAACATTTATTGTAGCTCTGAATTTAAATCATTCTGTAAATAATAAATAAACTCCATGGGTACAAAACACTTCACATCAAAGAGCTGGTCAAACGTAAAGGTTTCTGCAAGTGATTTCTTCAAGTGCATACTAAAATCAAAGAGACTAAAAATCTGCTCCAAAACCCTACTGAAGTCAGTGAAAAGGTACCCACTGACATTAGTAGGAGTTGGAGAAAGCCCACCACAGCAAAAAAATCAATAGGCTTTGAATGTGCTGAGTTCAGACACAGGGCATATCCACGTCTTGTAGAACGAGGCACTGACTTCCTCCAGCACATGTAGGAGATATTGTTGGATTTTAATTTAATCCTGTGTTGATTATTCATTAGTGTGAGGCTGAGGAGCGGATAGAATACCAAAACAGATACTTTCAAAGCCATGCAAAATATGTTAACCGATTTTAAATATGTATTCAAACTTAAATAAAACATGGTGTACATATAAACGCACTGCCCCCGCTTCGTTCTCTTTATGTGTTTGTATACATTCATATACATATACATCTATACATGTATGAGAGGAAAAGAAAGATTCTTTAAAAGATGAAAAATTTCTATTAATTGCAATTTTACATAATAAACAACCTATTTTTTTTTTTTTTTGGTGAATGAGTAATATAAATATCTATAGGCCTGGATAGAAAAACACAACAGGCTGGAGAGAGGTAAAATGCACACTGAGAGGGTAGTGTGGGAACATGTCCCAAGGACTGATAAACCCTGAAGTCTGTGGAGACTACAAGAACAGATGAACTCTAAACACCATGAGTCTGCTAAACCTGTGCAAGCCATGAGTCACATCAGTGTTAACAGGTCACAGTTGCGGTCTGTGTCTGCCTCAACTCAACCTCTAGGCAGGAAAAGGGAATTCACAGTATTTGTCTTGTGAGTTTACAACTTACAATCAGGCTAAAACAAGATTAATTTTTTTGACAATTGAATACTATGATGTTAATTTTCCTGTGTTCCAGCAATCCTACTTTCATGTTAAAATGTTTGAGTTTTGCATTGTTTGATTTTCATACAGGAATTT
>NW_010389006.1:71613-74254 GCF_000710305.1 Buceros rhinoceros silvestris | reverse complement strand
TCCTGCTATGTCTAGGCTCAGGCTTTACTTTCTGTTAACTGCTTGCCAAGTAGCACTGAAATAAGCAGGTTTTGTGTTGATTGACATTGGTATTTATTTTGTTTGGTTCTGAAATAAGCACATATGATATCTCCTGGCCACAGAAAGCATCAAGATGCGTGTGACATGCTCAGCAGTGATGTTCTTCACCTCCCTTCTTCTATTTATTGGGAAAAATCATCAGGGCAATCGTAAGGAAGAGATGATAGTTTCTGGAGGGTGACCATCTTCAGCTTTGCATGAGTAGGTTTAACTATAGGCAGACTGTAGCTAGCTTTGTGTGTTGTATGGCTAGGTTTAACTACAGGCAAACTGTAGATAGCTTTGTGTATTATATTTGATCTAAACCCAAATCTCTGTTAGTAAAGTACTAGACTTACTCTGAAGTCTTGATCATCAATGAGGCTAAAGGCTTGAATACACATCAAGCACTGTGTAAAACGGCAGTGTTATAGATTCATGGCACGGGTGTTGACTTTTGTACTACTTGGTTTTCAGGGGATTAAATTTAGCTATTCATTCAGAATTAGGGGGCTTGAGGACTCGCTGAGCAACCTAACATTTATCTGTGCATTAGGAAAGATTTTAATAAACTTCATAAATATGCACTTGCAGGCCAGTAGGCAAGAGATTAAAATTGCCACGATAAAGGTCACATTGGCACTTTCTACCTTCTGAGTATTTTATTTTGTATCATGATTGTTTTCCCAGTATACAAAACACTGGGAAGTGTTGCATAAAACTGAGAATAAGAGGGAAGCAGGTTCAGACAAAGCAGTCTGTCGCCCTTGCCACAGATGGTACATGGTGTTTCTAAAACATTAAAAATAATCTGAATATTGTGAGCTTGTGAATATGTAGTACAATGAAGACTTTTTATGGTATGTGATTTATAATGTTTTGTAACAGTTCTGAGAGCACTGTGATCTCACAGGAAAACCATTTAAGGCAGGAGGATTACACCAGTGAAAAGTGCTAAGTGAAACACACAGCAGGAGTGCAAACTAGGAGAAATCCCCTGAATAGGGAGTGGAGAAGAGCAGTCACTTGTCACATTTGCATTGAACAGCAGTATGAAACCATTCAGGAATAGAACCAGGTGGGGAAAACCTATCCATGTTGATCAAAGGGACAGGGGGAGGAAACAGCCTTTGAAAGCTCCCTCACTTGGTCATCCCAGGCAGCTGAGCAAACCATGAGTTCTTCAAGCACACTGTGGACGTCCCCTCAAAAAGTTCAGGAACGGAAAAGCTACTGTTATCAGCCCATCGGCTTTCACACGAAAGGCAAACCTCAGATATCCTCAACGACAACTCAGAGAGAATCCTGATTCCTAGTATACTCCAAGGCTGGAGTGCATTATTGGTTATTCATTTCCCATTTCATGTAAGCAGAAATTTATAGTTTTGGTGTTAGCTGTAATATATTTTTTTACATCTTTAAGTTACTCTGATATTAACCACAAATTTGGATGAATTTGAAGAGTGTGTGTGTGTGTGACCATTCCCTCAGGGCAACAAATGAAGTTATGAAACTGTGGGTAGACAAATCTTTGGAAGGACTTGCAGTCTAAGAAGCTGCCTCCCTCCCTAGGTCAGTTTGCAGGCTCTTGCGGCCATTATTAGCTCTCAAGGAGAAGCTGCTGCCATGAGGCACAAACTGAGGATCTTCTAGCAAGAGGACAGACTGAGCATCTGTGCCCACTCTGACACAGTGATGATCCCTGCCTGTCTGCGGGGATGGAGAGCAGGAGTACATAGTGCTTTGGTTGAAAATAAAAATAGAAAACACTCCAAGAGTGCAAAGTGTGCTAATGGCTGGATGGAGGAGTTTATAGTGGAGGAAGACTTTTTCCCCACTCTTTCCAATTTTTGGTTCTCACAAAAGAAAAAAAAAAGAGAAAAAAAGAAGCTGCAACACTGCAGACTACATAGAGTGGAGGATGGGGTAACAGGGCTGTGTGGCGTAACTGCAGGTGCTGCCATAATCTACTAGAACTCCCCTTGAGCTCCTGCTCTGGTCTCTCCAATCATGTTCCCTCCTCTCTTTTTTCGCTCCGCTGTACCTCTGTTTCTTTCTGTCTCTTCCTTCCTCTGTCTCTTCTGCTCCTCTTTCTCTCTAACTGCTGACCATTTTTCCATCTCTGCTCTTTCAATTCCCCATCCACCCTGAACTGCTGTGTCTCCCCTTGAGCTTTCCTCACTTTTGCTCGTTTTCCTCTGTGGTTCTTACTCCTTTCTCCCTTCTCTGCCTGACTCCTGTGTCCTCCTGCAGCAAAGTTCATCCCCCTTCCATGAAGAGAAATTCTTCTTGCAGCCTGATCTTGTGCTCAGCATCATGGCGGCCTCCAGTGCTCACATGGAATCATTTGTAAAGGCCTTGAACCTGCCAGATGGAATTTGCTTATGCTTTTGTTGGGGTGAGATATGAGAAATCTTGTCAGGGAAAAGGAGCTCTGACTTGGATCATGCCTGTTCACAACAAATAATTTGGCAAGAATTAATCTACTAAATTAGTCTCCATCCAGCCTAAGTATATAGAGTTTCTTTCTGCTTGGTGATCATATTTGGGCAGCTTGCCATAAGAGCAAAGACATTCCTGC
>NW_010389006.1:66838-71529 GCF_000710305.1 Buceros rhinoceros silvestris | reverse complement strand
GCCGGCTTGAGGTAACCCCTAGCCCTTCTCAAATCTCAAGTACCAATTTCCCACATGGACATCCTGGTTTGACTCCTAAGCGTTATCTACTTGCTCCCCATTTACCAACTGAAGTCACTATTACCTGAAGAAGACTGATTTTCTATTACTTACACAGCATACTCAACACTGAAAATATAATCTGAATGCAGATAGAAACCTTGGGATTTAACAAAGAGGCCTATTATTGCTTCATTTGACCTCTGAGCCAAAGGGGAATATGCCTAGATTTTACAATGACGTTTCTAAATAGTGCTTAAAAACTCTCATTATATACACCATCAGTCAGAAAAAGATCTTCACCTTCTATCTGAAAGTCAAAGAGTGGGTCAAAGAGGAGAGGAGCACAGATACTCATGTAGTCATTGTAAAATGCCACTGATAGCTAAACAAACTACATTCAAAAGGCAAAAATCTTTTGAAAAATAAAATAACCTGACAGTATTTTTTGCGATTCTGTCTTTTATATGAGGGTTAAAATAACACGAGATATAAAATGTTAACCTAACAGTAAACAACTGCTGTGTGATTGCTGTTCATTTCACAGTGAATGTGTATGTGGGCCAGATGCTGCCTGACAAATAATTTCTCTGTCCTGCAGCACCATGTGGCTGTAGGAGATTGTTTGAGCTGTTCCACCTCCCTGGTGCCAGGACAGTGTGCTACAGGACTGAGAGCTGCCACTAGGCAGCTGTGCAGGGGGAATCCTCATTTTACAGCCCTCCCTGAGGAGGAGGAAGGACAGGGTTGTTACCTGGGATGTATGGGAGAGCTGGGGCAGCTCAACATTGTCCATGACCGCTGGTAAAAGTGATTGTTGTTACCCAAAAGGGCAGGTGTCCTATAGTTGAGGGCAGCTTTGCAAGACTGCCTGGGGGCAAAGGAGAGAGGCAAGGTGTAAGGGCTGATCTGGAAGTGTCAGTGTGGTTTTCCAACAGTGGGAAAGGAGGCAAGGGGCCTGGCCTGGGGAGGGAGAGGGCATGGAAGGAAGATACAGTTACTGGAGGGGGCTTTTGGGAAATTTTGAAGATATTGAGGGTGTATGAATCAGATAGCGGACAGAAAGGAGGACTGCATATTGTTGGAAGAAATCAAGGGTTGGGAAGGGTCTGTAAAATTTTGTAGAGTCCAAGGGTAGCTGTGTGTCTGGATCTTTTTCTTTCCTCTGCCAGCCCTTCCCTTTAGGAACCACCTTTTTGATTCCCTCACATCCCTGTGGTAGAGTGCTTTTTGGGGCCCATAGATCTCCTTTCTCCATCCTCACACAACTATGTTCTGCTTTCCAAAAAGCTCTGTTCCCCTTCTGCCAAATCTCCCTCCTCCTCTTGCAACAGCCCTTGCTCACCTACCTGCCTTCCTGCACCAGTGCTGGTGAACAATGCTGAGGGAAGGCAGGGAAGGCAGCACCAGACCAGGTAGCCCTGGAGATCCTGGGTTTGTGTTGGGCATATCTGCTTCCTTACTACTTGATGAAGGAGTGGAAAGCATTTCCTCACATGCTTGACTGTCTCTCCATAGCAGCAGCTGGATACTGCTAAGTGCATCAGTTACCACAGGCAAATGTGCTCTGGGCAGTTGTTTTGCCAGTAGGCTTTCCGTAAGTGACAGGGATCGGCTGCAGAACTGAGGTACCCAAGGCTTGCTTGCCCAAAAGTCCACTCCCAGATAATTTTGAAGTGTTAGAATCTTTGCTGTTGTTGATGGCAATCAACACTGGAACATCTGCATTAAGTAGTAGAAAACACTAAATTTTCCCACTTCAGTACAGCTTAACTAAGACTCAGAGCCAGAAATCTGTTGAACTGACACCACCAGCCCTCCTACAGTAACTTGGAAACCAGGAAATAGAAAATATTGAGCTCTAAGCCCTCTTGAACCAGGAGAGACCACAGAAGACAGCAGTAGAACATTTTTCTACAATGGGTGAGTCATGAGTCTGAGGTCCCCCCGGGTGAATGCCTAGAACCCAAGCGCCAGATGATTGGAAATGTACTTTTGCTGCTGGGGTGCTATGCAAGGGTGCCCACCAATACCTAATGTCACCCTTACCAGTAGAGAGACTGCAAGAAGCTCCAGGTGAGGGCCTCTGCATATTTGGGAGAACATACATGACATTATCACTTTGGGCACAAGAAATCTAATTTTTTTAAATTCCAAAAGGCTTTAGACCATCCTGCCTGGAAACAGCAAGATCTTTGTTTTGCATTTGTTCTGCTGGCTCTTCAGGACATTGAGGGAAAACTGTGCTTTAAACCTCCATGTCCTTGTAGTGAGGTGCCCAAAACGGAATACGGTATTTGAGATGAGGCCTCACCAGGGCTGCGCACAGGGGTACCAGTACTGAGTATCATGTCCGCATGCCAATATTAACAGTTCTGTGAGCATCCCAACTGCAGGATGAACAAATTCAAATTGTTTTTTTTTCTTCGACAGAAAGTTACACTCAGCGGAACATTTCATCTTAAAAAAAGCTAAAGAAACCCATTTACAGCATTTTCAGAGATAAGAACAGACCTTTTTGCTCTTGCTATTCAGTAGCTACTGATAGTGTTTACGTTTCACTTCAGAAGAATTGTTTCATCACTTCAGCCAGTGGAATCACTTGTTTCTTACAAGGTTCTTCAACTTCAAAATAAGAAAATAATATACACATAACCCTTCCCAGTTCAAAATTTCTGCCTGAAATTAGCCCTTTTCATAAACTTAAAAGTCATGGTAATATTTTCTCTAAACAGATTAAGAACTTACCTACTACTGGTATAATTAATGAGAAATAATTTCACATTTTACTTTTACAGACAGCAGTAGGGACCCTAAGGCAACAGAAATTCATATGCTCAAGTATTCTGATCAACAGCTTTTACAGAAAGATTTAAGCCATCATCAGGAGGGCCAAAAAACTAAGAAGTAATGCAAGTTTAGACTGAAACCTGATCAGGGAAAGGGGAGCCTGATTTTCACTTGGAAGCAGGGGATCCCACATCCTGTGTCTGATTATGAAAGCTTACCAGTTAATAAGAGACACTGTTCTGGAAATATGAATTGAGCTTAAAACTAGTGCTAAAGCTGCCTCAGTGGTATGTCTGTGTAACTGTAATGCAGCTGTTAGGAGTCAGCTGAGCTGTAGCTCTGGTAGTCTTCAGAGATCCCATAAAACATGAATCAGACTCTTCACTTCTGTGATGCTTTTGTGACTGGCTGGGTAGATGAGAGGAGAGTCATGGATGTTGTCTACTTCATCTTCAGTGAGGCTAGGTAGCCAGTGAGGTGGATTGAGAAGTGGTGCAGAGTCTAGTTGGAAGCCTGTAGCTAGTGGTGTTCCACAGGGCCAGTACTGGGTCCAGTCCTGTTCAACATGTTCATCAACAACCTGGACGAAAGGGCGGAGTGTGTCCTCAGCAAGTTTGGTGATGACAGCAGACTGGGAGGAGTGGCTGATATACCAGAAGGCTGTGCTGCCATTCTGTGTGACCTGGACAGACTGGAGAGTTGGGTGGAGAGGAACTTAATGAAGTTCAACAAGGGCAAGTGTGGGGTCCTGCACCTAAGGAAGAATAACCCCATGCACTAGCACAGGTTAGGGGTTGACCTGGAAGGTTGTTCTGTGGAGAAGGTCCTGGGAGTCCTTGTGGACAACAGATTGACCATGAGCCAGCAATGTTCCCTTGAGGCCAAGAATGGTATCCTGGGATGCATTAAGAAGCGTGTGGCCAGCAGGTCAATGATGGTTTTCCTCCCAATCTACTCTGCCCTAGTGAGGCCACATCTGGAGCATTGTGTCCAGTTCTGGGCTCCCCCAGTTCAAGAAAGACAAGGAACTACTGGAGAGATGATTAGGGGACTGGAACCTCTCTCTTAGGGGAAAGGCTGAGGGATCTGTGACTGTTTAGCCTAGAGTAGAGAAGACTGAGACGGGATCTTATCAATGCTTACCAATATCTAAAGAGTGGGTACAAGGAGGATGGAGTCAGGCTCATCTCAGTGGTGCCCAGTGACAAGACAAAGGGCAATGGGCACAAACTGGAACAGAGGAAGTTCCACCTGAACATAAGGAGAAACTTCTTTGAGGGTGACAAAGCATTGGAAAAGGCTGTCCACAGAGGTTGTGGAGTCTCCTTCTCTGGAGATATTCAAAACCTTGTGCAATCTGTTGTAGGTGAATGTGCTTTAGCAGGGCTGTTGGACTAGATAATTTCCAGAGGTCCCTTCCAGCCCCTACCATTCTGTGACTCTGTGAAATATAAAGTCTTGCTAACTCTCTTAGCTGGAATTGTTGTATTACTGGCTGCAGGGTGGGTTTCTCTTAAGAGAATGGGAGGCACACAGTCACCCCTCAGAATTATCAGTAGATGTCATCTAGAAATTATTTAAGTGATAACACTGTACATTAATTCAGGTTTACCCACTCTGTCCTGCAGGCTACATCCTTCACTTGAGAATAATTCATTCAGGGCACTTTCTAAACTAGTTGAGGAAGATCCTTTATCACACTTGGACTGGATAAGTTGTTTTGATGCTCTCTATTTTATCTCTCTCTCTCTTTTTTTTTTCTTTGCTTCCCATCACAGAACAGTCATGATGGAAGTAGAAATTTAATTACACAATTTTGTGCTGTCACATACCCAGAAGAGCTTCTAGCACGTGGCAGGAAT
>NW_010389006.1:61854-66742 GCF_000710305.1 Buceros rhinoceros silvestris | reverse complement strand
GCCTGTACTTTTGTTGCACGCCAGGCACATCTCTGGATATATAGTAAGACAGAGGATATGGACTATTCATTTGTATCCAGACTAGTTTACATGTACTCATGAGATCTTGTTCAGGTTCAGAATACAGCAAGGTTTAAACATTATCTACATGGTTGTTCAAGCAAGAATTCCCTTGCTTAATGCCTTAGAAAGTAGGTTTAAAAAATCAGAAGGCAATAATGTTTTTTTTCAAGTTTTAAGGTGGACTTAATGAGACTTAGCGTTGAAAGTGATTGTGAAGATACAAAGATGTAAGCAGAAAGACAGTGCTTCTCATTCTAAGAAGGAAAACTATTTGCTCAAATGTTCAGCCCACTGAAAAGGACAACCTAAACACTATATCAGAAATTATGCATGTGCCAATATACAAAGGGCATTTTATAACAAATGCATTTCATTTAAACAAACCTTCTTCAGCACACAGAAAAATCATGATGACCTTTTCTAGTATCACTATTTCTAGAGTCTTCTTTACCCTTTGCCTCATCCATTGTTACAGTCTATCTAGAAAAGCCTGAATGAGAAACTATAAACTACCAAATGTCAAATGAAATGTCATCATTAACTTTAATGAGTTACTGTTTATCATAATAAGTCTTATCTTGAAATAACTCATAACAGTTATAAACTTCTGTAGCCTCGCTGGCAGTGAAACTTCTAATTTACATGTATCACAGGAAGACCAGGATTGTATTGTTTGTTCTAAATGTAGCAAAATTTGCTTTCTCTTTAAATAGTTTCCTAGTAGTTGTGAGTAGATCTTTTTATTTTTACTGTATTATCCCTTAGAATGAAATGTTTTGTTAAGGACTTTTCTTCTTTTGAACTGAACAATCAGTATGAAATATTCCAGTTGAAATAAGCGCAGTATCCTGACAGCAGATAGAGCAGTCAGGAAGAGTAAAAAGTTCAAAGTACGATTCATTTTAAGGCCTTCACAACAAGAATGAATCATTTCATAGCATCACAAAAAGAAACCATTTTTTTTTGTGTTAAAGTTTTACCATAAAGTTCTTATGATCTAAACTCTTTTCACCCTATATTCCAAAGAACTATCTCATTTGTTTACACTGTTAATACTAAAATTCTAATTACTTTGTAGTTTGACATGCATTTTGCATTTCGCCTTTTTTCTATAAAACTTAAAGACACAAAAAATACTATGTAGCTGCTTTCAATATTAAAAAAAAAGGAAAAAATTGAATAATTTATCTTGCCTTTTCAGAAATCATTTGAACTTCTGTATTATACATTTAAATATTTTGCTAGAATCTGTTTTGAGGTGTTAGCCTATAGCAGGATGGACACCGAGTAGATAATGTGCAAACAGCATTTAATTATAAAGCTGTATTCTCAATATCTGAATAATAAGGCTTTAGCACATGGTTTATTTTGATAATAATTTCTTAATTGCCTTGTATAATCTTGATCATGACAGAGATTCTGAGGCACAGCAAAGAGCTGGGTTAGAATAGCTTGCTGAAAGCAGAAGAAGTTATTTCCTTTCCTTTCCTCTTCTTCACAGGGCTAGAAATGACACTTCCACTTCCCCCATTAAGATATTTTAGACCAATACATCTTGCACAGAAAAACTCTGCTTTAGTCTGGAAACTGATAATCCATGAAGAAACTAGAATAACTTGAAGGTGAATTGGGTCCATCAACATTGTGCTTCCTTCTTTCTCCACTTCTTCAGATTTCATCATGGTTAGTGAAAGGACGGATGTACTGGAGTTCCTGCTTGCCTTGCATCTATGGAGCCCTGATTCCAAAGCTGCCTAAACTCACTCAGCTCCCAATAGGATGATATGAATAAATGTCAGAATTCTTTTAATTTTCCTGAAATTGATTGTCTGAGTTGTCAAAATAAAATCTGACATAGAATACTTCTACAAAGCCTTTCCACACATTTTGTTATGATTGAATACCTTTTCCTATTAGCCCCTCTGTCTAAAAAAGCCTAAAAACAGAAGAAGAGGACTGTGACAAACTTAGAGGACAGCAGCAGTACTTGTTCCCCTTCAAACGCTGTGTTTGGTCCTAAGAGAATACACCTGCCTCTCTGAAGCTGTTCCATCCACACCCCAAAGAAGAACCTGAAGAATGAGGCTGCAGTCATATTTAAAACTCACACGTCGGTTCTTGTGGTCCCTGAATAGCATCGTGAACTGAAACAGGCCTCAGGGAAAACAGCGTATTTGATAATTACTCCCTTTGAAAGAGTCTCCATTCCTCTAAAAACAGCATACTTCAGAATATTTTAATGACTGTAAAAGGAGTCTGAAGATCCTGAAGTGCCAAAATTTGGAACCATTCAGCCTTCGTGAGGACCTTCAGCGTGTATCAGATGTCTTCAGGTGACACACCAGCCACCTTGCACTCATTCCTCAGAATTCACACACTCAAGCTATTAAAAAAGATGCTATGTTCAATTTAGGGCGGAAAATTATAGCGGCTTACTCTGCTAAGAGTGCTTATTGTCACAGGGTGTCTCTTCCTCATACCTTATCCCTCAATGCAGGATGTTTCTCTACCAGTTTTGAAAGATTGAGTCCCATAACTCCCTTTAAAAGTCAAGTTGCCAGATACATATACACTCTATGTGAAACCCTTGAGCTCAGTGAGTGGCTCAACCAGCTCCAGTCTGCTGTGTCCCATCAGCCACAAATCTTAGCATGGATTTTGCAGCTAGTCACAGGCTGGAGTAGTGAGCCCTGGTGAGCCCTGAGCCTGGCAGCCTTTTATTCATCTACATCTATTCCTGGGAGGAGAGCTCCAGGATCGACTGGTCTGTAATGCTGTTAGCTGCCTCCATTTCACTCACTCTTGGAACCTTTTTCCAGAAATAGATGGCAGAATAGATCCTGAAATAGATGATGTTGGAGCTGACTGGGATTCTTCCTCCATTTCTGAGGTCTAGGATCTTAGCTCAGCTGAGCTGTGACCCTGCTTAGAATGATTTTTCTACCACCTTCTGTTCCGGGGAGGGTGACATCAGACCTGCCCACCTCGCATACAGACCCGAAGTGCACCAAAGTGCACAGCTCCGTGTTAAAAAGGCAGCAGGCTTTTGGGTGGCAGAAAGATAGAGCAGCTCACATTTTCTTATTCGCTGGGGAAAACAAGCACATTTTTTAAGACTAGTGTTTTCATGTTTTCAAAAGCTTTAACATTTTTTGCTTTAAAATTAAGCAGTGCTTAGCAACAGATTCTGCTAGAAGAGAAATATCCATCCTCAAAAATGCAAAAATACCCTTAGATCTTAAGTGTATTTGCATTTTTCTTACCAATATTTTGCCCAGTATTATTAGTTTTGATGTGACTGAGTTCTATTTAGGTATACTGAAAATCTGAAAGGTTCCTTTTTAGAACCAGTTCAATTAACGTCGTGGCACATCCCAGCACTGTGAAACTAGGGAGGCAAAATTTATTGGCGCTCTGCCACCTCTAGCCAACTTCCAGTGATATTTATAGCCTAGGGAAGTCCCAATGCTACTTTTACCACATATGTGCAGTACAAGTGAAAATCTTCTGTATTTGGGCTTCTCGTGAAAGCTGTTAACTTGGGACACTACAGCAGGCGCTGTCTGGGAAGTTTCCTACCAGCTATAGCTGCCAGTGACAGCAGAAAGATCTAATGGAAATTCAACTGAATGCATCGCACCAGTTTTCTGTTTAATTTATGCTACAATTTGACTGGAACAGAAAGTGAGAGTTAGACTAGAGCTTTCATTATAGGTCTTAGTTTATATTTTTTCAGTTTGCCACAAATTGCTCAGTATTTCAATACAAATATGTATTTACTGTTCTTGAATCTTTCATAATAAATGCAACTCTCTAAGGTGCACAGACATTGTGTGTGTGTCTGTAACACAAAGCTTTTGCCTAGTAAGCTGTAAAACAAGTATTCCAGATATTCACTACGTAACATACTGTGCTTAACTATAGAGAAGGTAAAAGGTAATTTAGAGTTTATTGTTAGAGGCAGCATACTGAATTGAATTATGTCAATAGATTTCTGAAACCAATTAAAACATTTAACAGTGTGCAAACAAATACAGAAGCATTCCCAGGGCCACTACTGTGACTTACTTTGATACGTATTTAAAACTAATCTGGTCCATGGCAGGTTAGAAATCACAGCAAAACAAATCACATTATTAAGCCCTTGCTTACACACTGGCTGCTGTGGTTTTGCTGTCACGAAAGGCTGTTATTTGCGCAAGGACAGGACAAGAACTGTCCTTCAAATACCTAATAACAGCATTCAGCTTGGGTTTTGTTACGCTTTGCTGGGAGAAAAGCCCTAAACATATACTATAACATTTTATTTCTTGGTTTTTTGGTTGGGGTTTTTGTTTGTTTGTTTGTTTTTGTTTGTTTAGAGGTTTTGTTTTTGTTTTTTTAACAGAGTTAATGTAGACAAGACATTTGTTTATATGCAGCTATTTTCTTAGTAGTTGAAATACTAGAGAAAATGTTCTTCTATAACGTTGAGCAGCATGTTAAATTGCCCTTATCACTAAGGGCCCAATACAGAAGGCTGCAAAAGGATCCCTGGCTGTCATTAAGATAAATGGGAAAAAAGGAAATGATAGAAGGTAATGGTGACAGCAGCAGTGATGTAGCCATAATGTAACTGAATTTAAGTGAAACATTAATTACTGCAAATTAAAAAGTGTTGTACTAGGCACCGTATTGATGACTACATAACAAGTTGTGTGTGCAGGTTCATCATACAGCAAGGATATAGTTAGCATTTCTTACATGGTCCAGTGCTACAAAACTGTTCTAAGAATTCAGAACTAGAAAAATAATACTGACGTTGAGACTGGGACTGAGAGGTGCT
>NW_010389006.1:61471-61718 GCF_000710305.1 Buceros rhinoceros silvestris | reverse complement strand
ACTCTTTCTAGCAGCCCTAATGACACAAAAATAGCAAAAGTGAGAGGGATTCCATACCTATCATATTCATTAGGAAAACAATTCTCTATTGTTTATGTACCTGTCTTCTGAAGTATGGACCTGAACACAGTATACAAAATCCTTTGGAAATGCACTATTATACTGAGCATGGAAAAAAGAGATAGTGTACAAATTCGTATTTTGATAAACAAAGTCCAACCCCCCAAACAAAATTCAATTTCCTGCT
>NW_010389006.1:49311-61364 GCF_000710305.1 Buceros rhinoceros silvestris | reverse complement strand
CTGCTGATGAATTGAACGAACCATAAAAAGGGGCGACAAAATTGTCTATTCAGAAGTTACTGGAAATATTTTAAAGTAGCTGACTTCAAAACTCTGTAAAGGAAACAGAAGGAAAATGAAAATACTTCTCTTTATGGGGCTGTTCAGAAACAAGGGAGTTCAGATATAGGTTTCTTAGTTCCATTCCCATGTTGAATAAAATTAAATGTTTCCAATTTACTAGATTTCTGCTTTCCTGTTCAGAAATTCCATTTTGATGCTATTAAGATATATTAATTAATCAGTAGAACATTTAAGATTCTTGTATGGAAGATCCTATGCTACTGCACACATTATTACTGACAACAGGATAGCTCAGAAACAGAAAAAAGAATCAGCATGGAAATGGTGATGAAATGGAAAACTATCATAAAAAATTGTTTACTATCCCTTCTTCATCCAGCTTGATTTTTAAATCTATGTCCTCTCATTCACTAATTAGATACTTCTTACTAAGCCAAGTAGCAGGGGGTTTTTTAAATTATTTTTACATCTACAATTTTCAAACATTTATTTGGATCCTTTGCAAATCCAGTCTTTGTCAAACTTGAGGACAGTAGCTTTCACAGAGCAGAATCCTAAATCAGTTGCAAACAATGGTGTAAGCTCAACTGAATTTAAAAGCAGACCTCTTTTGTTACAGAACAAGTGGAACGGTCCTTGAGGAAAACACAGCTTCCACGTTCATTGTCCTTTTTGATTCACAGTTATCTTCAAGGTGTACCACAAGGCCTATATTTTTATACAAGCTTATTGGATGTACAGGGTAAAGAACAGGGAGAAATATTTTTATTTATAATTTTTCAAGAAAACTGCTATTGTGTTTCAGAGCTCATCTTTTACTATTGTCCTCAAGATCAGCTAAAACCATAGTTATTTTATGAAGAAATACATGTAATGAACAAATGTACGCAAAAATCACTTAAAAATATTTTGCTGCTAAAATTCATTGAGACACCTTTTCAGTGTAGCAGTACTCTGTAAAACCGAGTTCTGTGAATTTCTACAAACCTCAGATCTATGACAAGAAACTACAAAATTCATTTTTTGATATATAACAAAGACAAGCAAAATCTGAAAAAGTAAGTCACTCGTCTGACAAGTAACTGAACTGAGGTTTTAAGCAGCTCAGTTTCAGATTTTAATTCTCCAGACCTTCACTAAAGAGATTGCATCAAATCATCAAAATCTGATTAAAATTGAAAACATCTGGATGCCGAGGTAACAATGCACATTCTCTGTAACTGGCTTTTGAACTTAACCACAGGTCAGGTTTTGCCTGTTTTTAAATGGCAATATTTGCAATAATTTTTCAAGAAATAACACACAGTGCTTTGTTGTCCTCTGCTTCTGTTCACCTATACCTGGTGCCTTTGATATTTGTTGCTCCTCAGGAGAAACTGCTATGACATTAGTGTTTTTAATGCCGAAACAATGTAATAGGAACTTAATCTGAGTGTGGCAAAAAAGTCTGAAGCATTAGATAAAAGGAAAAAGTGATTAAAGTTTCCCCTCCAGCTATATTATTTATTTCTCTAAATAGGCAAGGATTTGAGTTCTTGTGTCACAGTGTTTAATAATTGAATGCATTGTTTTGATCATGATCTTTGTTCCTGTCCTTCCCTCTCTGCCTTTCTTCATCCCAGCCTCTTTCGCATCATCAGCTCAACTACATCCAAATCAGCCAGGGAAAAAAGCTCCACACACACTATTACTATTACTACTCGATAGTATTTATGACTCGCTTTTTTTCCTGTTTTGGGTCGCCCTCATCCCCTGTTGATTTAGGGTCAGCCTTTCAGAAGGGTGAGGCAACAGCATTCAGCAGAGGCAGTCATACTCTGAAGAAGTCTCTCTTAATCAAATGCTCTGCTTCCTTTATAGTAAGCATGGCGTACCAACACATAATGGGAAAGAGGAGGGAGAGGGGAGAAGATATCAAAGATTTGCTTGTTTTTGAAATGCTAATTGACTATAAGAGAATTAAAAGTATTCCTCTTATAGAGCAAACTGCCCATGTTTTGTACCTGCTACATATAGAATTAATTTTAAAATAATTACCTGGTTACATTTGAGATGTTTTAAAAAGGATCATGCAGACCTGCAGTTGAAAACTTTAAGAATATTATTAATATATTACAGGAAATGATGTGGTCTGTAAAATCACACTATTTTCAAAGTAAGAGAATACTTTTAGTGGTTGGATACAGTTTATAAATAGGAGGATACAATCATGAGAAAGTTAGACAGATGGATTTTTGTAGCAGGGACCCTTCTGCGGACGGAGCCCGAGTCACAGATCGTATACCAATGTGGTTAGAAATCGTGCTCCTTTATTGTTTACAATACATCTCAATTTATAGAGTCTTGTCCACCCGACTAGCTACATGGTGATTGGATAGCGTCTCTGTCACACAGACAGCATGCATCTCTTAAGGCACTGTGGTTGGATAAAAGGGGTTAGTCCACACACAGCTACTGTTTTGGTTAGAGTTAATAAAACAAGACCAGTTAGAGATGATTTCCCACATGATAGTGTTGCAGCTGGGTTTCGGCTGCTAAGTTTCCCAGAGAGAGTAGCATATTTTCCACAGGTCTAATTTCTGCTAGAAAGATACACCAACAGATTTTAGACAGAATAATTAAAGATAATTTATGACACAATTGTGGAACATAATTCCAGAGCAGAAACTACTCCTGTATTTTAAAACAGAAAGAGTATTTGCAAATAATTCAACATGTTAATATTGATATTAACCAAATAACACATTGGTTTTCATCTACATTTGCTGGGATTTTATTTGCAAAATGAATGCATGCTTTACTAAAGGAATCAGTTCAGCACTTAGAAATGCATCAGTTGTAGTTGTAAAAAATATCTCAAAAAGTAAAATAGGAATAATAGACTTGTGATTAAGCACTGGATGGAGGCTTCGCAAAGAAGGGTTCAGTCACTGGGTCCTTTGCAGATTACCTCTAGGCTCTTGCTTTAATCAGCCGTGCACTAATATCTAAGAACTGCATTCAGGGAGCCACCTCCACTAAATACTTTACGGCCACATAAAGAAAACTCTTAACTGAGAAGAGTTAGATACTCTGCATCTCAGTCATCTAGTAAAACGAGGCTGTTATTTCTATTTTTCTTTTTCATCTATTCTCTGTGTCAGGGAGTTTCTTCTATTGTTTCTTTCTATAACAGTACAGTGTTTCTCCAAGTTAGCCTCTGTTGGTGCTGGTGTGATAACGCAATAACAATACCTATAGTCCACCTACAGACAGTGATAGGTGATGAAATTAATTGCATGTGGATTAGAATATCCACAGTGCAGATGGCTGCATCAGAACTGGCCATGCGAGGCTCTTTTTATAGACAAGGAAGAAAAAAAGACACTTGTAAGACATTTTTTTTGTCATCTGTTTTAATGAAGATGTGTCACCTCTTTAGGTTGAGAAGCACCATACTTGAAAGATCCTCTCCTTTGGCTACTGCAAGAGACTAGGCGAGCAGCTTAGACATAGACAACTGATACCATTTGCAATACCTGTAGCCTCACAAATAGATGATGACTAGTTCGATTTTAGGGATTCTTGATTTATATGAATGTTGCTTACCTAAGACACAGGAAAGTGTATTTAGCAATTTCTCTGGAAGGAAAATAAATCTGCTCCCTAATAAGATCCAGCATAAGTTGTGACAGATTTCAGAGAGAAAAAAATTTGCAATATGATTTATTTATTTATATTTATACTTAATGATGGCTGCACCTTTGTGTGTATATGAGCTCTTCAGGCAATTTTTAAAGGTTCTAATAATGTCCACATTGCTTCACAGTACTTCTGGACCTCTCTTTCCAAGTATAACAATAGAAAAATGGACACAGTAAAAATAAAACCCTAATACCCTTGAAAAATTATTTTTGCTATGACACAAAGCAACACATACAGAATATCTATGAGTACTGTAGGATACAAAGGTTTTATCAAAGTCAAGAACAGTATGCATTACTCACTTCTGCCCTTTCTGTCCACAAGGAAGTGGACCATACAAACTGGATTATATGTGTACAGCACTTTGAAAAGTATTTGACATTGTATCCCATTCCATGCAGTGTCAAACCCTCTAAGTCTGGATGGCCGAAGCAGGTATGGCCTTTCCCAGTGAGGATGGCTCCTCAACAGGTTGAGCAACTTACTGTAATGTTGGAGAAGAAGTTGAAAAGTCTTTTTGGAAAGTAGAAGTCTGATTTTTCTGACACCTGATATTGACAGTGCCTTGAGATGTGCTGCAACTAGAGGACCATCTCTACTAGCTCATGACCCGATGAAGAGATATTACTAAGAACATAATGAAACAGCAGAGAGGTCTAAGCTAAGGAAATATTATATATGATTCAAGATTCTGGTATATGCAGATACAATTACTCCCGAGAAATAAAAAATGTCCTTGTCGATTGGATGCATTTTTCCTGTCTGATTTTGTTACGCACCTTCTTTTCCTTTTCTGTTACCTCCCATCTCTTACCTTGTCTTTCTTCTCTAGTCATCACATATTTTTTTAGTATTTTCCTTTGTTGTTTTTTTACACTGCACTTCTTTCTCTTTCAAAAAGGTGTTCAGCCTTTACCTATGTGGTAGTTGCTCTGCTTATTAACTTATTAACAATTAAAGGCTTTTTGAACTCCCTCTGAAAATCACTTTGACTTTAGCGATATTGTTTTGGCTGTATAAAAACCCAGAGTTTAGTCTGTGATGTTTCTTCCTGCTCCTAGGATACAACTCCCCTTGATCTCAATAGTGCTTTTTGTGGTAGAACTGTGGAATTCAGTTTATTTTCTTAGAACTCCATAGATACTTTGTGAAGAGCTTTGTAGTGTACATTGTATAAAACCCTGTAATTTACACAAATTTGCTCTACTCTTCAGTTAACAGCACGCTACCAATTTAAAACTGCTCTGGGCGGTCCTGTAGCCACCAGGAAAGACGAACAACTGAAACAGAAAGAAAAGGCACTGCTGGAGAGAAGGGGAGGACATCAACCCTGGTGGACGATGTTCACTAGGTCTTCACCCAGAAACCATCTATTAAAGGAGAAACGTATAATACTAACATGTAGCAATTTACAAAACTCTAGAAATGGAATAGTCAATTTAAAAGCAGGGATTTCTTTTCCATTAAAGGAAAAACCCCAAAACTGTTTAAAACACTGGTACATTCACATCAATAACAGATATTTCCTTCAATATTTAATGTTTTTTCTTTATACTGTGGTTGTCCCAGGTGTCCAGATATTTTGGCGTAGCTGTGATTTTCAGCAATTTATTTCATATAGATCCTTGAAGTTTAACTGACAGTGATGAAGATTTGTGTTAAGATTATAATACTTTGAAATATGTGAATAGGTAATAATTTCAAATTTTCAACAGTTGTCTGTGGAAAAGTTAGAAAGCATTTTGGTGTTGCTTTTAAAATGAAGACCTAAATTCTTCAGACTGATTAATTCATTACAAGTTTTATGTAATAAAACATTCTACAGCATTATTCCAAGATTTTCTGTGGAACCAGCCATTTTTATATCAACATTGAATTATTTATGAATATGCTTTGGGGCAGAAGATAATTCTGAGAACCCAGAAAAGTATCTTCCCAAGATTTGGGGGGTGTATATTAAAACGTTTGCCTTCCATCAATCACATCCTCATTTTCCTAATAGAAGAAGATCAGATATTCAAGTCTAATCATATGCTATGAAAAATTAATTTAAATCTAATGCAAAGTAGGTTTTTTCATCTTATTTTTTCCCTTTATTCAAGCAGTGTTTTTTTCTTCAGATTTAGATTACATAGTAGAGTGGACATTTTCACAGTATTCTCAATATCTACACTGGGTTTATTTGGGTTTTTTTATAAGAACTGTTTTTCTTGTAAGGATTGCAGAACTTTCCTGATTCAAACACTGCTAAACTCCATATTACTATGTAATATGTAGCCTCTATGTAATAGGATATTTAAATGCCCCCTGCTATAATGTTGAGAAATATAGACTGTATTTTTTTTAAGTTAAGGATTGCAGGAGTAGGCTTTTTAGTCTTCACCTTACTGAAATAATGCTAAAGGAATCTGAATGTGATAGAATGCTCTCCGAGGACTCCATCTACTGCTAGAGGGAGCAGGATTTATCTGACTAATTGCAGATATCCATGTAATTTTTTACTGTCTTGTGGAGGCATGATTCGTAATGCAGACATCGACATCTGGGGAGAAATACTGCAACCTGCAAATGTCTGTCTCTCTCCAGTGACATCAACGAAATCCTAAGTTTAGTAATTGTGATACTACAGCTGCTACAGATACTACGTTACACTAGTGACGTGTTGAGAGACAAAGGTGTTAAGCGAGGCAAATTCCACCTTACAGCACCAGCTGAGGGACAAGGTGGAGTAAAACACAGCAGATCACACAGAGGGAGTGTCCCATAGCTGCCCACAGAGGGAGTATGAGTCATCATACGAAAAACAGCAGGAGGCTTGAGCAACAAAAAGCCTCTCAGAGGGTCCGGTGCTCGCAGAGTGCCTCTGCATGTGCTGCCGGGGGAGTATGGAGGGCTCACCTTGTCTTTTAGATGCAGGAATCCCTATGTTTGTAAGGAAATGAGAGCCTCCAGCTTGCAGCCTTTTTCTTCTTTGATATTTGAGTTGCCAAAGACTTTTGTTTCCCACAAAGTGCCTTTGCCTTATGATCAGTCTTTAAATTCAAGCTTTATAGAACTTGATGGCTAAACTCTGCTTGAGATCTGTGGAAGCAGGGATTCATACCTTTTACTTTAAACTGCATTAAAATGATACTTTAAAAAGCATAGGAATAGTACAAGAAGTTTCAAACTGATTTAAATTTGTTTCTATGGCTCTGATGCTATTTATCTAAGTGCAGTTTTGGAATTTTTTTCTGCATTATGAAGTTACTTAACTTCATATTCATTTTCCTTTCAACAAAACAAGGTATTAAAAAAACCTTATTTAACCTTTTTCTGGAGATTTTCTGCTGCTATTTAATTTTACTTTGCATGCTTTTTTTGGTTTTCTTTTTTTTAATGAATACTTTTCTTTCTTTATTAGAAGCCAAAACAAATGATTCTTCTAAGTGAAACTTGTATCAGAGAAATCGTAACATGCTCATACAAATGAGGAAAACACTGTCTTGCAGATTCATAAAATCCATAGCTTGAACTGACCCAAGAGGAAAAAGATTACTTTCTGTAGTCTGCTTAGAAAAAGAACTCAAAATGTACTTTTCTGAATATGCTGTTTCTAAGGACCTGATGGACAGTTCCATCTCCATTTGTCATGTAGAACAAGTGGCTAAATGTTAAACTTCACAGCAAATTTAACATCTCAGTAAGAATGCCTTGAGGAAATAGAAACGTGCTTCTGACAATGTAATGTGATTTTAAAATTTCAGCGTATTAGATTACCTCTTCCCCCCTGAGGGATTAAAAGGGCAAAAGAATTGCAGCAGCTATACTTACTTTACAAAGTTTTCTAAACAGCGTAATGTCTGAAGTTAAAACTCGGTGTGGGCTATTGGGAGTGCTGCCAATTTTCAATTCCATTGTAGGAGCTGAAGCTCCTACAGTGAAGTGGCCAGGTGAAGAAAAAAACTTTACAATTCAAATATGTGAAAACCAAGCCTTGAGTCATACTAGTTTAGGTGCTTTATTTAAGAAGACAGACTCTCTAGGCTTTCTCAGTTGTCTATAGGCATAAATAAACCTCTCCTGGGCAAGATGCAGAGCACTTCTACTCTCTTTCTCTTTTTATTTGGGCTCTTGTGGAGCCAGTCTTTCTCCTTTGGCAACAGTGAGACTCTAAACAAGCAGCCCCTACTTTTAGGGCACCTGGGTGTTCTGGCTTCAAAGAAAACATTGAAGATTAAATCTAAGTACATATGAAAAGCTCAAAAATCTGACTTGGTTAAAACCTCCTACCTGCTTCATTAAAAAATAGTGTTCCTGGCACAATAATCAAGAAGAAAAGTGAATTAGTTTATATATATTTTGCCTTTCTGACTAACATCAGCTTCTAGTTTGTAATATCATATCGGTAAGCTCTAAAACACGTTGCAACATTAAACTAATTGTGAACTGTATAATGTTATGATATGGAAGTTAATGGCTTAAGCCAACCATTCATCTAAGATAATCTACTTCTCTAATCATCATATTGATACTTTGACTGCTTCATCAGCGCACAGGAGATCGATTCACTCAGTGCAGTTGTGGAAGTTAGACATATAAATTATGTATTACACATAAAACGAATCCTAAACCTTACCACGTTTTTTTATCTTGCAGGATAAGGCTGAATAGCTTTATAATAAGAAACAGATGACCACAATTATCACCTGTTATTCCACAACCGTTTTTCTTTCACTTGCCATTATGGTAAAGAGTCCCATCTGCAAACACTGTGACTTACTTTAAAATTTAATCTAGCACCTGATTGGATAAATAAGGTCAATTTAGGGTGAAGCAAATGAATACTATTACACTGAACATCTGTCACTCTCTTTCAACACAATTCATCTGATAAAATGGTTAACTCTTCATCAAGTTTTTGACATAGCAGAAGTGAAGTCATCATAATAGACCACTGTCATAAGATCAATGTTTCCACCTTTGAAAATAAATGTCTTGGCTCTGCCTTAGCATTAATGTGGCAGCTGGAGGACATTAACCTAAGACAACTTTAGTTTCCATTGACGTTATCTCTTAATTAAGAACAATAAGCATTTTTTGGGGAGTATCAAGTTTTTCAAATTAATTTGAAGAGTATAGAAATTTCTCTTGTATAGTATATTGCTTGCTTTCTTGAAAGAAGCAATTGCAAATGAAACAGAGATTTTTAGTAAGAGTAACCATATCTACAAAACTAAATTAGAAGTGCAAGAAACTGCAATGTATAAATATGAAATATAAATAAGAAAATACTCTGAATGATATAGTGACAATACAGTAATGTTTTAGAACCATAATATTCTAGACATGATGTCATGTGTCTCAAATTGTGTATGTAGAATGAATATTAATATACCAATTTAAGATATTAACCTTATTAAGGTTAATGATTTGAGACATATACAGCACTGAAGTTAACATGAATTTTATATTCTGGTTTTTATTCCTTCTGTGCTTCTGGTTAAGCCTAATTTCTGAGAAAATGACAACAAATTACAAAGATTTACTAGCAAAACACCAAAATGGAGGAATTTTAAGAGCTAATGACATGGACAAATTTTTAAAACCTGTTGCAACCTAGAGTAGACGTTGCTGAGTATTTTATTTTCATCATTGTTCTTTCACCTGTCTTTGCAAACAGCACGTCTATTTCACAACGTTTGAATATGCTGGTTTTTCAAAAATAGTCAGATGTGCCTACAGTAAATTACTGTTTGCCTGTTGATAGGCAGTCCTGGTTTACGTTCCCTGATTCCAAGAGAGGTAAAAGACAACATAAACAGTGCCATATGACTGATGTAACTAGTTAACACATAACAGATTGCCAATAGTTATTGCCAGTAGAAGCTGAATTCACTTTCAGGAGATATCCCAGTGTTTTGTTTAAAATTTGCACGTAGTGAGGTTAATATACCAATAAAATCTGAGCATTGAGTACCAGTGGAAACTGAGTAAGAATCCAGCACAAATATAGTTGAATACATTTTTTTTCTTCTGCTTATGCCTTCCAAATATCCCTTCAAAATGGGAGGCAAAAATTAATACACCCAGCAACACTTAGCTGCTTTTTGAGAAAAAAAAACCAAAACAACATATTAGAATGACTGGGAAATTTGTGATCACCCCAGTGGATGAAATTATTTATTCTTTCAAGTAAAAGACCAACCGGCCACCAAGCTTAAGGGACCCGAGAGACCACTTAATTCTAATCCATTAAGAAGCTCCAAGATGTGTGAAAAAGTTGCCTCATGTAATGATGAAGGCAGTTCACAAGTTATAATGTACCAGGGTATTAAACTAATTTTAATGTACACAAAACCTAATCCTCACTGAATACCTATACAGTAACTTACTACTCTCAGCAGCAGATCAGTCTCTGTATGGGCTGTACGTGATAGCCCAGACACCTAATTAGGGCTCTTAATTCATATGCTTAAACTCCCATGTTACTGGAGTGCACACGTCTCTAACCTTTGACCAGATAGCCCAGTTGTCAAAGACTTCTCTCTTCCTCTGCACCTTTTCAAAAAATGCCTGAACAACTAACCTCTTCAGGTATTCCATGAATTTTGAAAGACACACTCAAAAATGACTGGGCAGGACAGGAGTGAAAAAGTCATGACTTTGGCAGGTTGTAGTCCTTTTGTACCACTTCTTCCATAAACAACTTGGAGAGGAACAGTGCAAACATGTAGCTGTCACTTGTGAAAGCTGTACTGAATATAACTATACTGTACAAAAATCATTAGAATTCATAACTGCTGTCAGCTATATGTTGCAGGTTTGATCATCAGACTATTCCACTTATAATAGCCAAAAGATCCATCACAACAATGTAAGGACGTGTATTTAGAAAAAGGCAAAATGTGGATCAATTTATAGAAAATACAAATCCTCATTTTTTCTTGTTATTTCCTCTAACAAAATCTATCAAACTTCTTTTTTCTATTACTGAAGTCCTTGTGCTTATTTATCACCAATAAACAAGAGTCTGAATGAATCCCCCATCTTCAGAAAATCGTCTTCCTTTACTAGAGATTAAATTCCTGCTTTCTTTTGGTTGATCACTTTCCAAAAAATTTCATGGGAAGAAAGAGGTACTAGTGTGAGATCACAATCTAACAATCTGTTTCAGAGAAGACAATAAGTGTGCAAGATTTGAAATAATCTCTATTATGTTTATAAAATTCAAGAGATTTGTTTCACTATAGACTTAACTGCCAATTTGAACCATACCACCTCTTTGCTGAGCTCTATGAAAATTGTAACACTTAAGAGATTTTTTTAACTGAGTGACCACGGTCAAAGTCAACTTCAGTCTATAATTAAAAACTAGAAATAAATACTGTGTCTATTGCTACCAAAGCCTGACAATCCAATATTCCATATTGCAAACAATTTTAATTGAAAAAATTCCATGTAAATGAACGGCACAAACTCCGGTGATGCAACTCAAGTCAGCACCTGAGCCTGGCAAAGTTTGAGGATTTTCTTTATGATCATGGTTTGACTGTAGAATGAAGGGATATGAGCAGCAAAGTGCACTTTCACCCTCGTCTATTAGATGTTCATAAGTCACTGGAAGACAATACCGCTCTGTCTGTGTTTGGATTGAGAAGTTCGGGGTTTAAATGTATTTCGACAGACTTTCCAAATTGAAAGGGAGCTACTGTTGCACTGCTTCAGGACAAAATTTGCCTTTGAGTGACATCTACACTAGGGAGTGAAACATAGCACACACTCGTCCCACCACTCTATTTCTGCATAATGTAAAAAAAATGTAGTCTTGTGGATGTCAGCTGTGCCATGCCTTTAAATCTTAGGGCCAGAGAATGACAATGGGTTTACATTTTCTAGTATTATAGATAGAGTCACAGTTCTACAAGATGATGTCTGCATCATGCTGCTTCTAGAAATATGGCCCCATATGCTTATTTGAGTGTGGCTGCACACTTGCAATCAAAACCATCATGACCCAGCAAAATTTTTTCTCAGGTGTAAACATCCTTACACAATTTTTAAAAATACTAGGAAGTCACTGGCTATTAATACTTTCTCTTAAAGCTAATTTGTTTCCTCTCCAAGGTTGATATAAAACAAATGAAGCATAATTCTAATTTGATTTCCCTCCCTTAAAATATAACAGTATTCTAAGAGATTACTTGTATTTTATATAACCTGGGACTTAAGATACACTTTTTATTTTCAGAAGCATTTTAAGTCACCTAACAAGGCTGATGTGGATTTCAGCACAAAGAACTTTCAGAAATCTTGATTCCAGGAAT
>NW_010389006.1:40488-49233 GCF_000710305.1 Buceros rhinoceros silvestris | reverse complement strand
GGAATGCCCTAAAAACTTTGGTTGTGGATGCTTCTTCAAGAGCAAGAAGGAGTGTTGTGGAATCACTTTATTCCTGAGTTGACAAGTGCCAAGAGTTTTGTCTTATTCCACTGAGAAATGAAGTGTAAAGCACTACAAAGGAATTAGTTAAACAGCACAGTTTCCTTTGTGTATCTCCGTTACAAACATCTAAATCCAGAGAGAACAGGCATGATGGTTTAAGAGAGAAAAGAAGCGGTGCTGAGACTGGAAATTCCTTTTGACCTAGGGAGATTTTTAACTGAGTTTATTGGTCTTTAAAGAGAAGAAACAAGACTTGGGTATATTGACACTTCAGTTCCTTCCTTTATTAGCTGTTTGTAAACCTAAAGAACTTACCGTGACTTGTGAAAATGGATTTGGTTTAAGATTAGAGCTTTAGGGTTAAGATTTGCACAGCAGCTTAGATCCCAAATGACGTTTTGACAACTGAGCGCAAAGTGTGTACCTTAAAGGCCTTCCTCCAGCTCTGTTACTTAATATGTACCAGCAAAGCTCTTCAGCAGCCATATTTCTGTGGCTGGCCCAAGACATGGCTTGTTTCAATGTTTTTGATGCCAAATTGTTTGGCATCAGCCCCGGCGGAAATACAGATCAGGTGATATCTCACAGCAGATTCTGGGTTGGATAATCCTTAAAACACTGCAAACATCTATTTAATTAGTAAAAAGCATAGCACTTTAAAAGAAAAACTGGAAATGTGCCAGTTGCTATTGCCTTTTAGCTCAGTGGGTAGAGACTAAATTAGATGTGGAGGGACTTGGTTTGGGTCTTCTACTTGCCTGGGGTAAGCAAAGATTTGAGATAAGATATCCTAATTACTAGGAAAATATTCTACCTATGAGAAGGGCTGGGGAGGTGAAGACAGCATGGCCACTGTCCTGACTACATCATGTTGGTGGAAGAGACAGGGGGATCTTTCACTGCATAAATACTGTTGGGCATTAGAGACCAAGGTGTTCAGTAATTTTAGGATCTGTCCAGCATTGGAACTAAAGATTCTGCAGAAAGTTTTCAGTAGGACTCAAAATACTTCAGAATTGACATCACAGGGGAGTAAGGACTAGAGGATCCAAATTTTGAATTTATGTGCCTATGTCACATTGGTGTCCTAGGCCCAAATGTATGGAAACCTACGATTACGGGACGAATTAGAAAAAGACTGAGAGGAAGTCACTTCTTACCGGCAATTATAAAGTACTTTCGTTGTTTCTGATTTTTTGAAGTTTCTCATATTATTTAATTAATACAGCCCTTAAGGTTCATTTATGCTTCATGTAAATCAAATATAAATGAGCTGGAGAAATTACCATGGGAAAGGGAATGAAATTAATTAATATATTACTTGATGAGTTCTTATCATTAGCTATTAATAATTAGTTCTTTCCTGTACAATTAAGAGACTCTTGTACTATAGGAAAAGCCATAAAAATTTAGTCTGTTTTGTTAAACATCACTCTTGGCTTCCAGATACCTCAAATTACCAGCTATTATAGAAGGATTCACATTCCTTAGCAGTTGTGAACTGATGCTGTTAGTCAGGTACCCTTGCTAGGGTGTTATTTCACAATGGTATACTGAATACCAGGGAGAATCGGTATGCTCACCAGAACGTGTTGAGATTTTGGGGATGTTAAACAGATGCCGGGTTGTGCACAAACCCAGCTTGGTAGTTAGACACGGGTTCTGAGGACAATATGTCATCTGTTGGAAGCATTCCTGTGGAATTTTCTTCTCTCATCATTCGTGCTTCTTTTTCTCATTTGTCTTTCTTCTCTCAGATAAGGTCTGACAACCAAAGAGGCATTAAATAGCATGATAGCCAACCATACAAAACCAATCTTTCAAAGGTTGTATACCCTAAGTACTATTATGTTACACAGAACCAATACAGAACATCATGAAAGAACCTGAGTATGTACTTCCTGCCCTTGAGGTGTGATTTCTGAAACCACAAACTTAATGATTATGCAACAAGCTTTCACTACATTGGTGTTTGTTTTCCAGTAATAACGTCCCACTGTCAATACCTTACTACAAAACAAAAAACTGATCAGTGAAAATATTTTACAACTAATGAATTAGACTTGGCATGACAAATGTTTAGCTTATGAGACCATGTATTAATATTGACTTTTATTATACCTTAGGTATGGTGGGCATACATACAGAAGCAAAACAAAATATTGGAACCATAGCCTATAAAAATGTGCTCCTCTTTTGTCTTTTTTTATTTCCCCCCCCCGGAAGGTGAATTACTAAATGTTCTATAGAATATACTCAGACAATTTAGAAATCTCATGTAGTAAAATTAGAGCTATGTCTGTTAAATAGACTCTTTTTAATGAAAGACTTTTTGAATCAGCATCTTAAAGACTTTTAAAATTATATTACTAACAATACCGAATTAGTTAATTTCCTTTCATCGAAACTTCAGTTTTATGGGGAGTGACATTTGCATTAGTGTCCAATCATTATAAGCACTGTAGAAAAATGTGAAATATATTTTAAAATAGCTCAACACTACTATCGCTTCATCAAGAAAAAATCACCATGAAATATGCTGTTCCCAAAGGAGAGCTAGTACAAGAAAAAGCCTACTCTGTCCTTGCAAGTGTCATGTTTAATGAATGTATTTGACAAATTCTGAGATCTTTAGTAATACATAACGACACAGAATGATTGAAGCAGACTATTAAATATATTCTTACTATTCAGGTCCAAATGAAACTGCATGAATATACAGAACAGGTACACATTTCATTTCAACCGGTGCTATGAAAATCCCAAAGCAACATGTTTATCAATTTATGCACATTGCAATTAGAATGCGTTACACTGTCCTATCAAAGATGGAGCTTTAAGAGAAAATTAAAGAATCTCCTTTTCTTGCTGGTTACCTTAAAACAAAAACTGTATAACAAGTAGGACTTGATGTTAACACAGAAATATTACCAACTGTGCCTTAACTGTGTCCCACAATTTGTGAACAATGAAGAAATAACCACCATCTTTAGGAAGGACTTGGTATTTGCCACATAGCTATTGACTGAGAAGAACAAGAATATTCCATTACGTATTTACTCAAAGGACTTGCATTCAGACTTCTATAGGAACTTAATGGTTTCATTTTTTCCTATATTAACTGCAGACAACATGGATACTCAAACCTCCAAATTTTCATTTACTTAATGTAAGTTTAGCGTAGGTTAATAATTTAACAAAGGAAAAAATGCACTTCTTGATTAGCATAAAAATCTGAGCTGTTGCATTTTTTAGGAGATACAAATAACAAAATAGCCAATTAAAACATGCTGAGCTTTGATTTAGTAATTTTTCTTCTTCTTTTTTACCTTGGACAGGGTTTTCAAAATCACTGAGTGATGGGCAGTTTCACAGAGTTCAAATGGCTGAGCTGGTATCACTGGAAATAAAGTTAGGCCAAAAATGAATGCTTCTGAAATACTATCTAATACCATCTGGATCCAGAAGAGCAAAATGAGTCTTTGCTTATTGGACAATTTTCTGTCTTTCTTACTACATCTATGTTTATTACATTTAGGATCTTCTATAACAGGTTTTCTAAATACATCTCTATGTGTTTTACACACCTAACAGATAAGATGAAAAGCCTGTTGACACCTGGTACAACTATGAGAATAATAATGTAAAAAAAAAAAAAATCCAAAGAAATTCATAGCCAACTTGAAGAATTTTGTTTAAGTAAATCCTTAATATGAAGGCACATCCTTTACTTTCTGAATCTATTCTGAAACTTTGAAGTAAAAGCCTTGACTATAATGTGCTTCAATATTTGCATTTCTGCAGAGCAAAGCATTGCTGTTATTAATATACCCAAATGTATGAAAATGCACAGTTAAAAAAACTTAGCAAAAATTCCGCAAGCAATGTACTTTCCATATGGATTATTAATAATAAAAGAATGACGCTTGTGAATGATTAAATGTTGCACTATACTATATTACAGAGTAGCAAGCAGAACATTTCATATACTGCATTTTATTTTTCCTTTTCCTTATTTAAATCTTTCTTGTAAGCACACACCATGACAGCAGGAAACACAACGACTGAACAGGCACAGATACCACTAGATCATTCTTCTTCTATTAAAATCATATTGCACGTATCAGAGATGTTCTGGCTGTTCAGTATTATTTCTGGGTCAGCATTATATCTCTTCAGGAAAGGTGGTTTTGCTGTTGGCCTGACTTTCCCTCTTTCTGATTTAACTGACATAGTTGAAACAATGCCAAGGGGAGAGAGCATTTCAAGTTCAACAATGAGGAAAGCAGCTTGGGTAAGTGCCATGAACAAGCAGCTTTCTGAGAGAGATGTGGAGCAGAGATCCAGTGCATGATATTCTTGAAATGAGGAAGGCACGCACGTTTGCACAGTCAATACTGGTCTACCCCTTTCCTCCGCTGTCCCTCCCAGAGGAAATGGAGATCGCAGAACAAATATTATATTTCATTCCCCCTAAAACAGTACTTTAAATTTTGCATTAAAAACTGAAGATGGAAGTATTTAAGGTAAATCTTCTCTATAGACCAACTTCTCAAGGAAAAGAATTCATTTACTTCAAAGTGAAATGCGATTTTCTTCAGACAAGCCCAGAAAAGAAAGAACAATCATAGCATTTAAGGAGAAAACAGTGTTGTTCCATTAACATCTCCTTCTGTTTCCCTTATTAGCAAGATAATCTAGATACTAGGTACTGTTTCATTATTATTGCTGTTTATTGTAAGTATCAAACCTTGAAACAGCACAGGAAAGGTTCCTGTGTCCATTGCACTAGGTATTATGCAAGCAGAAGAACGGAGGCAGGCAATTTAGATTTAAGACAGCTCACCGGCAAATGCTGGCAGACAGAGACTGCAGAGGCACAACAAGGTATGAGTGACAACTGCTTTGTCAGGGGTTGTGTAAGCATTGCAGCAAAGAAAAGGCAGAATTTGTGATTTGAAGGAAAACAGTGAGGCGGGTTGTCAGGTACTTAAGGGACGCACCTTTAGGTTATGGATGAAATCACGAAAGTGCATACTGGAAAGGTCTGCTGAGAGTGTGAAGGAACCCACTGGGGATATACGCGTCTGGGTGACTGTGTATCTGAACAGTCCTAAAACCAGAGAGGTGTTATGTTTATAGGGGTCAGTAAAGTGGCCCAGCAATAGAATGCAGTATGATATGGTGACAGTCATTGTCATTTTTAAAGCTAATTGAACAGTTTAACTGACTGTCTGTCTATCTGCGTACGTGTAGAAAAAAAATCTGTACAATTTATGTTTTCATTTAAAAAGACATTCCCCTATGCATTTCCTCCAGTGGAAAACAGTTGGGCTAGAGTAACAGACCTTAACAGAGACCTGCACGCGAATGAATCTTAGCGTGTAATTAGTAACGTTAGTCAAAAGAAAGAAAAAACACCTAAAACTCTCAAAGCTTCCAGTCTGACATTAAAAAAACTACAGTGATGTGAAACACAGCGGCAGCCTGTGACACATTATTTTTCCAAGAATAAATAAACATATTTTGCCAGAAACTTTCACCTAACAAGGAAGGAGACAAGATTGAAAGCCAGAACATCATCTTATGGGCATGCTGTAGAACAGTGGCTGTCCAACAAGAGCTTAAAGACAGCTTGAAAACGCTGTAATTTTTTAGAGGATGGAAGAAAAAAGTGGGAGGGGGAGGGAAAAGGAAAAGCAGTCAGACAGAAAGTTTGGAGAGCAAAATAGGGTACAGATTGTCTATGAGAGTTTTCTTAAAAGCTTTTCTGGCTCTCACTTTTTTTTTTTTATTTATTTTAAACAGAAGTCATCACTGTGTAGCTGTGATTTTTTCTGTGGTTTTCATTTCACCAGTCACAAAGGGTATGATCTCTTCAGTACAACTTGTTCATTATACTGGCACAATTCCCAAAATAGCCTCCCAATCAGGGTCAAATATAGTTGTGATTTGCAGTCTGTATTGACTGATGAGCCAGCTGACTGAGACAGCTGGTACATGATAGTCAGGCTTTAAGGCATTCAATAATTTCAATTTAATTTCAAAGTGTACACTGTAAGTAGGCACAAGATAAATAATTGCATGAGGACAAAGATAATCTCCTAAAATGTCTACGGTATTCATAAACTATACAGCTGTAGAACAGCCTTTCATTACTTTGTATTGTCTGAGCACAGTAGAGTTGGTGTCAGTATAATACTGTAATATACATACAGTATCATAACAAAGGCATGTGCAGAAGGTTTACTGGTAGCATTATTGGTACAAATTATGAGAAAACATCATCTATGTTTTGTCCGTGTACGTACATGGTTATGTACAAAACGTATCAAAAAACTCCACAGAATTTAAGAAGCCCATGTCACCCCTACCACTATCAAATACGTATGTTTAAATGTGCCAATGTTTATGGGGCCAGCTTCATTGAAACAAAGGTGTTAAGGGTTCATTAACTATACATAAAATCGAGTGTATTTCAATGGCCACTACTTCTGAGGGCTGTCACTTATTCTAGTCCTATAGCCACCTCTGTTGTACACAAATCCTGACAGCTAATAACTGTTTCTTTCTGCGACATGGAATCACGAGAGGAGATCTTCGTACTGAGCGGTTAAGCCCATAACTCAAGCGAACATCTTTCTTTGGTATTTGGTGAGGTTTTGAGAGACCTCAGATCTAAATAATTCTAGTACAGGTGGAGGATACTTGGGGTTTTTAAGAAGCAGGCTTTTCAGACAAATCCAAAAGACAATTAGCAGGAACTAGAGCATAATTAATGAAAATAAGCAGGAAAATCAAAAGTGTTCTTCTATAGAGATGGCTGCTGTCTTGGGGGAGGAACAAGAGTCTACCCCAGGGGGATGAGGAAGGCCCACCATGGACCTCAGCTCTGGGGAAGAAGCATGCAGCTCCCTCAGGTTTTTTGTCTCTGATTTTTCACTCAGGCAAGGCGACTCCATAAAATGTGTCAATAGAATATCAACTTACAAGGCAAGAGTACAATGAAGAAGCCTGATCAAGTCAATGACCAAGGTGGATTGGACTCAGCATATGAGTAAGAGCTGCTGAAGACAGAATTGTCCATGTACTTAACTATCATTCTATTAAAAACAAACGCACCTCTCTTTAACTGCTGCTGTTAAAAAAAAAAAAACAAAACACTCAAAAAGGTCAAACCATAAGCTGGCATATGGAAGCTTTCTCATAAAATATGTAATACATGGAATTATCTTAGAGGTAGTGAGACAAACATTTACTCTGCAAAAAAACCCCAAACTTTTACTCCATGCAAATATTATGATCTTTAATAATTATGTTAATTTGTCATTTATATTCACAGCTCATCTTGTAAAATCATTATATGTCTTAACATTAACTTTGATTGCATAAATATTAGATTAACTTCGATCACACAAGTATTGCACAATCACTACTTTAAATTGTTATGAAGGTGACTGAATAGGTTCCAACTGAGTTTAATTTAACTGGATTAGGAAATATTTTTCCTTCGATTTTTAAATAATACTTTTCATTTAGTTATTTTATATAAAGACCACTGAAGTTTTCATTCTTGTATTAACTCCTATAAAAATGCTCACAGGAGCATTTCAACAAGCAATCGAGAGTTTGAGACTGACTACTACATAATTATCAAATTATAACTATATCTTATGGGATAACCCAGAAAAAACTCGGGTCCTGATACAGCAGCCGTGTTAACACTTTGATATCATAAGTATGTGATCAATTGTCGTGATTAAATTCACCTGGATTACTTAAATGTTTCTTCCACACTTAAGTCCCTCTATTTTTGTTGGGTAGATTTAAGCATGTGTATAATACTTTGCTGGACCCTGGCTGCAGCAAGCTTTTGCTAATCAGATTTCCAGCCCATTCCTATAGGGTATGGAGGGCTTTGATGCCTTTGAACAAATGGTAGGCTATTGATTCACAGAAACTGGGGCCTTTTACCTTATGTGACCCACAAAGCAAGCTGTCAACACCTGTCTTAAATGCATGTTAGCAGAGTCACAGGAGATATAGGAACTTCCTGTAAAGTAATGATACTATTCTAAGTGGCAGTTTGTATCTTCACTACTTTGAGGAGAGAGAATATGTCTATCAGAGTGTGATATAGCCATCTACAGTACTTGTTTGATCAACTTTCCTGGCCTTTTAGAACGTGAACGTGTCTTCTTATCCCTTGCTCAGGTAATTTTCACCCTTGAAGAGTGATTTCTCCAAGGTGTACAAGGTGGGACATTGCACTTGTGGAGAAAAAGCAGAACCACATCCAGTTCTTTATTTATTTCAGTTCTTTATTTCTTTATTCAGCTGTCCCTGGATACTGTCTCACTCTGGTGGAAAAGGCCAAAGAACTCTTGTTGTCTGCCAGATTTATCTAAGAACATAATCCTTTTTTACACAGCTATATATACTCCTGGACAGCAAACATTCCACACTAACACTCTTCTGCTGTATCTGTGAATTCTTTCCTCAGATCTGCAGTACCTTCTTCCACCTGATGGAAGTGTACCAAAAACCCTTCCCGTCCTTTGCTGGACAGATTCATATTAGCAAGTCCCAGGCAGCTCTCCAGTGGATGAAATCTCTCAAGATACCACAGTTCTGATATGAGCACACTGAAGACTGTCTCCCTGTTTCTCTTTTTTTTTTTTT
>NW_010389006.1:37076-40439 GCF_000710305.1 Buceros rhinoceros silvestris | reverse complement strand
CTTTCCCCCTGTTTTTTTTTTTTTTTTTTTTTTCTTTTCCCCCCCCCCTCTCTCTTTTGTTTGGGTTTTGTTTTGGTTGTTTTGTTTGGCTTTTTTTTTCCCCCAGAATGAGAATTGGAACCGCTTCAGATTGCCATCTCCTCCCCCTCATTCCAGCCTTTCTTTCCTTTCTGTGACAGCCTGGGTGTGGCAGACTGTCGACCACAAGAGGCTGGGATATATCAAACAAGGCTTTCCATTGGAACTACCTAACAGGACTGGGGTTTTGGCTGAAGCTGCAGCAACTATCCTAGAGCTGCTAACTGCTGTCCTTAGAGGTGCTCTCATCCAGTAGAGATAGAGGATTTCTGTGTATGTGTATTGGGATAATATACTGCAGGCTATTGAAAGTAAAGGAGAGTTGATGTGTTTTTACATTTTACTTATGTTCTTCTTAGAGAGAAATGCATGTTTTGAATGTTTGGTTGTAAATTCTGTTCTTGAGGCAAAAATCAAAATGGAACAATTAAAACATTACTTCAGTGACTCTAAATTGGAAAACATTGACACTTATTCCTGCTATCATCTTTATTTCTCCCTCCCTCTCTTCTTTTGGGGTAATTATGTCTCTTTTAAATTCAGATAGTGTTTTCAAAGCACAGGTTCATATTTGACTTCATATTGTATTTCTGAAGGCTTTAGAACATTAGCATATAAAACTAGAATAGTGCTACTTAACTGCCTTCATGCATTAAAGTCTGTTTACAACACGTATTTTACCTAAGTTCTTACATTGCGGAGTTCTTCAGGAAGCATGAATAACTCAAGTAGACAGAACAGCAATTGAAAAAACAAAATTAAAGAGCAAATGGGAACAGATTGCAATGTAGCAAGACAAAAGATCCATTTCTCTGGAGGATATAGTATTGAAAGAGATATTTTATTAACAGCTTCTTTTACAATATTTAAATCCTAAAGATCCTTTAAATGAGTCTACCTTGTTACAGAAAAAAACCACATTTACTGTGACGTAAGTCGTAACTGATCATAAACATGTATTATCTATAAATAACCTAATCAACATTCATCAAGGATTTGCATAAATGAGCCCGTTTACATACTGCACTTTAAAGTGAGCCACTACACAACTAATGACTTTTTAGTGCCATGGGCAATGAATGATTAATTAGTCAATTCAAAAGTGACTTTTTAAGGGTATAATTGCTACCTTTTTTAATTTATGAAGGCTAGACAGAATTAATGCTGTGTTGGCATACTAGACCTGATAGAGTAACAAATTTGTTTGACAACAATGCACTAAGAGGAGGGATGGCTTCTGAGAGCTGATTGCACTAACCTGAGTGTGCACTCTGGTTATGGATTCCCCAGATTACAGTTGGGTACTTTACAGTGCATCTTGTCTGGCAAATATTGGAGAAATTTACGAGAGCAGCTAGCAAGTGAGAGCTGGAAGTGCCAAAGAAGATAAAGCATTCAGATCCTGCACAACGGCTACTGTGCCCAGAGCATGCTGCTAGCTTCAGTTCTGGCCCATAACTCATTCCCTCCTCCAGCTGCTGCTGTCCTCTGCCTCTTCTTGTTTCCCATCTTCCCTCTGGCATTTATGTGTCAGCTTTGGGACGGGTACAGACTAGACATTGCTCAGCACTTGAGTGAACAGAACCCCATTGCATGAAGATTTGTAGGAAAGGGTTGTAAACATGTATGAGACTAGAAGCAATTAGCAAAAGAACTGTCTTTAGAAAATGTGTTTGGTGTATATGTAGTCCTAGGAAGGCTTTCAAGAAATGAATACATAGTGCTATGATTACTGGTAACATGCTGACTTCCGTTTGCTGTGATCAAAATCCACACTAGCACATGGCAGTGGAATTAGGTAAGGAAATAAGTAAAGGAGATGAAGAAAATCTTAACTTGATTACAGCAAACTCTGTATGAGAACAGAAAGATGTAGTGAATGAAAGGAGTAGAATTCTTTAACATTTCTATTTTCATGTAGGGGAGTCAGTGGAGGGACCAAAGGAGCCAACATGAAATCTATGACTATGTGATCATTTGGCCCTAAGTCAAGGTTATGAGGCAGGCGCTTGACCAGCAGATGATTTGTTCTGCGATTCAGCAGTCTCTCAGGGATAATGAGAGCAAAGTGTCACCTCCAACACCCATCTAATGCCCTCTTTCAAAAACCTCTGGGTACAATTGCTGACATGACATCAATTAATAAAATGATATCTTCAGTTAAGCAAAGTTGCTGCATACGTGAAAAGAAAAAAAAAAAGAGGTATGTTTGTTAAAGCCACATGGAACTTTATTGGAGGTTTTTGTTTGGCCAAAGTTAAGTTGGAACATTATTCCTGCTATTGTTAGTGCAGAGAAACAAGAAACAAGAAACAAAACAATTGTTTCTTGGATTAATACATCTAACTAAAATCTGTGCCCTCAGCTTATTCAGGTCACTTACTGAAGAAGGTACTGAAATTATCAGTGGACAAGCACGAAACTGAAAAATATCAATAAGCAACACAAAAAGCGATTGCATCTCTGTAACACTCATATGCATTATTCTAGTTATTGAACAATACCTTGGTGGTGGGGTACAGCCACTCAGGTGATGGTGTTTGGCTACCTCACATCCCTGGACATGCAGCATGGCTCCTGGCTGCAGGAAGATGGGAAGAAGCCACTGCACAGGATGCTTCAGTCAACAAGTCTAAAGGAAGTCTAGGCAGAAATTAATATTATTTTGAATGGCATAACGGCATTAACTCCTTGTAGCTTTAGCATTTGAAGATAATAATTTTATTTCATTTCTACAGAGGGCCTTTTGTTGGAGGATCTCGTTACCATGCAGGTTAGTGTGGGATAGTGTTGGTAATGCCATTGCCTATATTAGAGTTGAAGATTCCTTTCAAGGGCTGAATGGCATTAAGGATACGGAATAATGAAAAAGCTAGAGCTATATAAAGTGGAAAATTAACTGTAATTTCTCATTTCTCTCCTGTTTCCGAGATTAAGTACCAGTTTCAAATTTTCCCTCCAGTTGCCAATGAGCTTCTTCCAAGTAACCACACATTAGTTATCATAAACTGATTTCTAACATATATAAAAAAATCTCCTATCCCTTCATTCTCCTATGAATTTCTTAAAGGAATGGGAACAGTTGTCTTAAAAGGGAAGCTTCATAATTTATTTTAAAATATATATAAATACACACTTATTTAAGTCCAATATAAGCTGTAAACTAAGATTTATACATCACCTAAAAATTATGTCCTCTTTCCCCAGGACTCCCGTTCTTGGCAGGCCCCAGCCGCCCCGTGCCCGGGTCTGTGATGTCCAGAGGTAGAGCAGCGACTCTTTCAC
>NW_010389006.1:31656-36780 GCF_000710305.1 Buceros rhinoceros silvestris | reverse complement strand
TGCGTGCCCTTGTGAGGTTGAGAGCTGTGCTGGTGGTGGCACGTGCCTCCGGTGGGGTCTCCCAAGCCAGACAGGTCTCAACTGAAGGGTCAGACAAAGTGTGTCCACGGGCAGGATGGGCTCACTAGCCTTGGGGCAACCATCCTGGGAGAAGGACAACTCTGACTCCAAACCTGGGCAGATGGAGCTCGTTTAGCCTTGTAAGGCATCCATCATCTAAGAGAAGGATACTCTAAACAAACCTACAACCCGAGGACTTCGCTGTCACTGTCCAAGCTCGTTAGGCCCTGGCAGATGAACCTCAGGTGTAAAGGGTGGAGCCAGTTCCGCGCACGCTGGTGCCCCACCTAAAAAATCCACCACGCAGGCCTCGAAGGGTGCACTCATCGCTTGCAGTGAGCGTGGGAAAAGCCCTTCCCAGATCTTCATTCACGAAGCCAAGCCGTGATGATGATGATGATATTGTCACTAGGGCTTCAGTGATATCTAAGTTCCCTCCATGATTTTTGTTAATTCACATAGCCTGTTCCTATAACCTTTCTTCTTATTTCTTACACTTTCTAAACAGGTGGGTACTTTTGTGCATAATTTCCCTGCACAAGAAGCTATTGCACATACTTTCTTCTTGCATGTGTGCTTTTTAATTATGCCTCTGTGTCTTTATTCTTTGGACTGAAGATTACTCTTCAGTTATCTGCCTCACCTCCTGAATATCTGTTTGTGTCAGAGACATATTTGTCCTATTATTTTACTATTTTGCACATGAAGAACTGCTCCATGAACAGTTCGGCTAATATAGTAGAGAACATACCATCTCCTACCCTACACTATCACTTGAATCATTGCCGGAAATAATGGACCTGCACTGAGAACAGAATTACAATGACAGTCTTTTATCTCACGCGTATTACAATGTTATGTCCCATGAATATACGGAGTGAAAGTGGTAAAGGATAATCTCAATATGATCCACCTAAGTATAACATGATTCAACAGCTGCGGTCCTTACTTGTAGCCATTGGCCATTCACTGCCTGAGAGGTTTATTAGAATGCTGTTACATTTGCCGCAGGAAATGTAAATGTAAATGTTGCAACTGAGACCAACAGGGAGATAAAAATTTCATGTTCTCACAGCATTTTCTCTTTTCTGTTGCTGCCCATAGGCTGGCGAAGGCTGTACTGATGCCCGTGCTCTGATTTGTCTTTTTGACAAAACTAAGTCCTTATAAACATAAAAACAACGAAAGCGGAATCTCTGTAGTAAGGCATATGCATTTTAAACATAATTAAAAGGGATTTGTCTTGTTCTTTGATAACCATTAGAAACAATACTGTTCAAAAAATCTTAATTATGACATAGTTTGCTCATGTTATTTTTTCTCGAATAGAACTCTAATTAGTAACTAATATGTAGTTGCACTACACTTTGCATATAAGTGAATAGACAATAAAAAATCTGAGGTTCATTAAAGTGATCAAAGAGAACTGCATACTCTCTACTCCCTTTAATAAGTGTTCTACAGAGAGCTAGAAGGATTTTAAAAAGCCTGAGCAGTCCTTGCCATTAACTTACTAAGTGAGTATAATTACCTAAATCAAGAGAACACAAGTTATTTGCAATGAACTTTCCAAATTAAAATCAACATTTGACTACTAACACAAATGAGATTCCGCTTATGAAAGGATCATTATAATTAAGCAAAAACTTTTACTTTAAACTATCATGAACCTTTAGGACAATGACCTGAGTTTATAAGAACTATTTTTGTAACACTGAAACCATGAGACTAACTCTGATTAGCAGGCCTTCAGCTTAGAAAGATGTTACTCAATGTTATGGATCTAAATCCACATTATGTTCACTGTGAAATTTATTGGGTGCGAAGAGATTCAGAAATATTTATGAGTTGCCACTGAACTGAGTAAAAAATGTGAATCACTTTTTAACCACAGCTAAAAATTGCTGGGAAACCATCCTGTCCTGAAAAATACTTATGAAGAGTCAAAAGCAGAGAAGAAGGAAATAGTATAAGCAGAAAGAGACTAAAGAAAAAGGTAAGTCACAATCAAAAGAGACAAGCCTCTAAGATCCATGTCTAAATCACTAAAAAACAAAGGGCAGAATAATAGTAACTGAGAAACTACCATTGTGCATCTTTCCTCATGGGCATGTAAGTGTTAAAACACTCTTAAAATACTAATTGCATAATAATGAAAATGGAAATCTGTTAAAAAGCTAGCATGAATAACAAAATGCCAGATCGCAATGAACACTGTTAACTAAATTCAGGCTCAAGATTGCTATATCAAAGGCCTATTATGAAGCTTATTTTGGGTTTTGGTTCTGAAGGAAAAACTAGTTTCTCTTTTATTTAGATTATTTTTTGAACATATAAGAACAATGCTAGACATTTTTAAATCTCAGTTAAAATTTGGTAAGAAATAAGTAAGAAAATGACTGTTTACAGTTTTAAGGTCACAGACTTACACAAAGAGAACCAGGAGTGCTTGGTTTAAATAAATAGCTTTACAGTTTGATGGAGTGGGACATTATGCATTAGAAGTTAGGTCTTTGGTGTTCATATTCAAATGTGTTTCAATGAGACAACTATGTCAAATCCTCTTATTTTTTGTATATTGATTATGATGTGCTATATTGGAGTACTAAACAAGCCACACAAAAGTATTTTGTTTGTACTAGCAATTACATTGAAGCTTTTCTTATAATAAAGCTTCTGCTTGGATGCTCATGGTATATTCTTGTCACAGGGAACTTTTAACTGAACATGTACTTGCACCTATAATTTGATTGAAAGCTTTTGCATTTGTGTTGGTGGTATTTCCAGTTTTACAACACATTGGCTCAACTGGTACCTGTATATTTCACTAGTCCTAAACAGTTTTCTGGAGCAGAACTTTTCTGTCTGCAACAAGCTTCATTTGTGAACTAAATGTAATTATTTCTTCCTGTTCATCAAAAAGGTCCTCAGCTGATGAATTTTCCTGTACTGGAATATATTGCTGACCTCAGGTAGCTCATAAATATGTAAGACATCATTTTGTAAATTATGGCTAATTGTTTTTAAACATTTTTGTGTTACTTGGTCTTCAATTGCATTTTAACAACATTAAAAGTATTAGAACATTTTCCATTATTGCACAAAGCCAGCAACAGTACAATTCAGGATACTAATATTAATCATCCTGTAAGTCTGTGGGATCAGTCTCTGAGTCAGTTTTTCTGGTTCTTTGCATGGCTGCTTCTTCAAGTAATATGATTTAAAAATACTTACAAAAACATTGTTTTAAAATCACAAATGGTTCCTGAAAGGCTTGAATTAACCTATAGTTTCGTTATATCTATCTATATCTACATAGACATTTATTGCCTTTGTACATATTCGATTACATCTGCAAGGGGCCTCCAACACCAAATGATATAACATAGTCACAGTAGCTTTGCACAGGTAACAATGGTCAACCAAGGATCTCAGCACAGTCTAGCAGCTCAAGGATTTACCTAGCTTTTCCAGTAGTCCCTCACTGATATTACTGACCTGTGTAAGAACCTTTGCCAGTTTTATTGCACTTCAGCTGCGTGAATCACTCAGCTGAGAAGTAATGTTGTTCTGAGGACAAATCCTACCTAACAGCTGCTTCCAAAGCAGTGGGGCGAGATTTTTCACACCTACACATGAACTTAAAAAAGATTCAGAAAGATAAGAAACTATTGTGCTTTCTGTCAGCAAACGGTGCAACAGAAGTGACACACTGCTGTTCTCATGCTATTAATTTTGAAGCGGTTAGGCGTTACAGTAAAAGCCAAACCAAACCCAAAACTTTCATCAGATTAACAGCACTCCATGGAATAATGGCAAGTATTTATCTTCCATTATTCATAATCTAAATATGCATACTAATATTTTCCTAATTTTAATAACAATTGTTTCACGTGGTCTTGAGGATGGCATAATGCCTGGAATCTGTTTCACTAAATGGCATACCATGATGATCTACTCTTTGGATGGTCTCCAGGACAAAGGCCATGAAGTATAATTAAAAGCAACTAATAATTAACTCCCATAAAATGTAACATGAAGGAAAGGATGATAAATTTAGATATAGACTCTAAGTAGCTTTAATACTTTTCCCCTGACGAGCTAAAATAGCCAGCCATTCTGATGATTACTGGTGTATGCAAATGTGCCAAGATAAAACCTGAGAAACGTAGCTCATTCTTTACTTCAGTATGTCAAAACAATGGGATCGGTACATCTTAATGAGCACTTACTATTGTGTATTTTGTGCTACATGCAACCTATTATCAGAATTAAAACAGTGCATTATATATGGAGAAGTTTCAGAGGCTAGTTTCACAGAAGCACAGAACCACAGAATAACTGAGGTTGGATGGGACCTCTTCACATGATCTGGTCCAACCCCGCTGCTCACACAGGACCACCTACAACCAGCTGCCCAGGACTGTGTCCAGGCATCTCCAAGGATGCAGATTCCATAATTTCTCTGAGCAAACTATTCCATTTCTCGAAAAATTCAAAAGGTTGACTTTAGTGTAAGTAAAAAAGCAATACAAAGAAAGAAGAAGCAGCTTAAATCAATTAAACATCTATTTAATAGATTTCTCATAAATTAGATATGAAGGTCGCTCTGAAAGTAATGCCTCCTATTTATTTCCATGGAAACTACAACAGGTACAAGGAGCACAATAACACTGATAGAGCAAATTCTCAGCTACAAAACACTATTTTCGACACAGTCCCCACCACTGGCTGTGCATTTTCACCAGTGATGAACAAGAGCCTGCGTGCCATCCTTGTAAAAACCTGCACCAGCGGAGGAGACCTGCCGTCACCACTGCTGGAACGTGCCACCCATCACCTCACTGTGCGGACATCCACGGTTTGGTCTCCATAAACATTCAGTGGTGTCGATGAATGTCAATGGCTGCAATTTTTTCCACATGGAGGGATTCAACGACACTCCTTTGCTTCACGCACACTGCCATGACAGATGCCATTTTGTCAGAGTGCCCCTCTGCTGCCGTCTGTCACACAGCAACAAAATGTAATGAGATATTGGCGGGGAGGGTCAACCTGTACTGC
>NW_010389006.1:22680-31301 GCF_000710305.1 Buceros rhinoceros silvestris | reverse complement strand
AGGCACTGTGGTTGGATAAAAGGGGTTAGTCCACATGTGGTTACTGTTTTGGTTAGAGTTAATCAAACAGAGGCTAGCTAGAGATATAATTTCCCACACGATAGTACTGCAGCTGGATTTCGGCTGCTGCGTTCCCAGAGAAAGTTTCATCTGTTTTTCATAGTTCTAATTTCTGCTAGAATGATACCCACAAGTGTACTGTTAAGTTGTGATAATTCTACTCATACTATATATGGACTCTCACTATACATAAATATATATTTAGGGAAGGCTTGAGTGTATGTCTTCAGTTACTATATACAACAGCAGGTTAAGCGATTTTGCTTTCACTTGCACCTAAGTAAATTAATTGTACTGAATCACTCTCTTTAATGGAGTTATGTGCTGTGGTGAAACTGAAAATAATGCCAGGTCCACTTGTATTTAAATTGCCACCTTAATGACTATCTATTTTTAATGAATACAGATAGCTAAAATACTAGCATATCACTTACTAGAGGTTACTCGTTAATGTATCAACACAAACTTGTACATGATGCAGAAGAAAACTCCAATGTCTAAATTTATGCCAGATTCACAAATAACAAAGCAAGCATATTCTGCTCAAGACAGTTTGTGTTACAAATCTTGAGAAATAAGTGATCAGCAATATATTTACCTTTCTTAATACATCTTTATGAATACGCTCCAAACCTAAGAATATTTTTACAAACAGTGATTGCAAAAATGAAACTTAACTGCTTTTGAAATATGTGAAAAGCATGTTCTGTGCTATTAATTTTGTGGAGTCTACAAGTCATTTTGGAGGCAATTATGGTACATTTGTGTCTGTGAAAAAAGACAAACATAAAGAAAGTAATTAAAAATATTGTGAAAGAACTACAAGCTCTGATTACATACATATACAGAGAAACTGTTGTCTTCTTGATATGCATTTAATCTTTCTTTCACATCTACTACTACCTTAAAGGACCTGCCATATAAATATTCCTAACGATCCGTCAATTCTGCCAGTGTTGTCATCAATCACTACAGAACAAGTACTCTTTTACACAGTAATCGCATAAATCGTCTTCCAAGAAATTATAAGTCTACCAGACACACCTCTTGATCTTTGGCAAGGTCATCTCAGCTCTTAAAGCCTTCATGGAAAGACAGCATATGTCAAAACTCAAAGATGGATGAATGGAAGGAAAAAATAGATTCTGTTTAAAAAACTGTCAGAGTAAGCAAGCCTATATCTTTAGCAAGCCATGTATCAGAAGAATTTGTAATAAAGAGTTTGGTATTTGCTGGTAATATCTAGTAGTACTAATGCTTCTTCTACACATAAATAAATAAAAAATGCTGTCTTGGAATATTGCCAGGAATTTCTCAAGATTTAGCCACAAAGCTCTGGAATGAGATTTGAACTTTTAAAAATAATTATTGGGAGAAATGTATGTTCCTGGTTAACAGAAGTATCTGTGCATCATTTCTGACAACATAAAGGAAGGAAATCTATTCCAAATTAAATTTACAACTGTGGCTTCAGTGTATGAGATGCTAGTAGATGTATTAGTAATAGACAAAATTTCAGGGCATTTAGGGCAAATCCATGTACATCGTCTAAGATTTTTCTTTGTCCTCTTTTGAGCACAAGATACAGCATTTACACAGTGTTTTTCCCTTATGTGCATATATTAGGACTGTGATTTTTGCTTGCTCTATTTTCCCCTTAAGTGTTCTTTTCTCCATTAAATGTAAAAAAATATTGAAAGCAAAACAGAACAGAAATCTTTCATTGATTGCTGTTGTTTGTCTTCCTTAAAAGTCAAGAGAAAAAACTCAATAAAACTTATGGAGAAATTATTTCTGCAACAACATAATTATAAAACAATTGCTAAGAAATTGCTTTATGTAAAACTGCTTTACAAGAGAAATTGTCCACCACTGAGAATTATTTTAGCTGATGAAAAACCAGGGATAATAAAAAGACACTGTAGTAAGAGGCAATTAGGGTCTGATTTGTGGAAAGACACCACATATAGAAGAACAGTTTTTATTCCAACATGTTGTATGCATTACTGAATTGACAGGTCACCTCAGCCTATCAATAAAGAACAAATCTACAGAGAAGTAAAGAGACATAAGTGAGCTGGAATAGTCATCTTGGAAAAAACATTTGTTACTTCAATAAAGTTTAGTGGCCAAATCTTGTTCTGGGGAAGGAGGTGTTTTCTCCTTGAAGGGATGCTAAAGTTGCAGATAACAGTCAGTCAGACCAGAGGATGCCAGGAACCAGAAACGAAGCAAACCTGTAAATTCTGTCAAAGGGGGCAAATATCTGACTGAGCGAAGAACTACTTATTACCTTTACCCATAACACGAAAGGTTTAAAAATCATCCTAAGTTCTAAAAAGCAAATCAAAAGACGAGCTATTTTCTTCACTTATGGGAACTAAGATAGATTTAGATGAATGCTGGCACACCATACAGGAATGTAATAATCCTCCTATTTCCCAGTGACAACTAAACATACAACAATTATTCACAAGAGATTTTGCAGCATAGCTGAAAGATGTTACCGGTAATCCATAGGACAAGGTTATTCTCTGGAGAAATAGCCCCCACTCAACAGTCTGGAAATAAAGCCCACGTACTTAAAGCATTTACTGTAAGATAACACAAAATAAAAAATACACATAAAGCACATATACAGGCTGAACAGGAACACCTGGGCTTCTGATGTATGAGAGGTGTTCTGGAACATTTAAGTGCCTTCACTGCAATGTTTCCTTCACAATATTATGTCTATACTGCAGTAGCAAAGAAGTATTCACTGCCAGCCAACTTGATTCAAATTACAAATGCAGTAAGGCAAACTCATCTGAATTCCAAATAGTTTAAATTGATATATACAAGAGAAGGCCGGTTCTGTGGCTATGTGACAAGACAGAAATCAGGAAAACAGATTCAGACCTTTTCTCTATCACAGCTTTTCTCTGTGACCTTGAGGAAAGACAGTTATGTCCATACCATTCAAAGTAAAGTGTTGGAGAATATAAAATATAATTTCTAGAAAGGTCAAAATAACAAAAACGGATTTTTTTTTTCTCAGACAGAATGCTGATAAACCCATTGCCACAACATGATATGCATGCAGAAGGTAACACTGGATCTAAAACTGACCAGATGAATAATAATAAGAAATATGTTACAACAACTATAAAAAACAAAGAAACAACTACTGGAACTAGAAGTCCTGAGACTCAGGTTGCTGTTGTTATGGAGGACATCCCAGGGCAGATACCACAGCATGTTGACCCTACTCTGATATCTTTCACAGACACTGCTTCAAGTCGTAGGTGGAAATAAGACGTCAGACTACATGGATCTTTGGTGTGGCCATTTTTGTGTTCTTAAGTCAACTTTAAACTTGTTAGATTGGGAAGTACTTTTACAGTATGCACCACAAAATGAAATTCATCTGTTTGATAAGCTGGACAAATATTTATGCAGTTAGCTCACAGCAAACGTTATGTTGCCACACTTTTATTGTTTCCATTGCAGTTAATGTAAAGCCGGCTTATATATTCATAAGTTGTTATTCAGGATAGAAGTAGCTTCAGATATCCATGATGTACTTGCACAAATTAATTTTAAACTTTAATGTCATGACACATATTTTGGGATGAGCTACAGGTGCTGTAACTCTCAGTGTGAACACAGTTGCCTCATATGAACAAATGCCATAAGATGGTGAAGGGGATACTCTGCCACCTTGTGCCAAAGGACTGGAGCAAAGACAGGGATTGCCAATGATAAAAAAGCTAACACAGCACAAAATGTAGTGCCACAGACACTCAATATTCTATCCAAGTTCCAAATCACATTGATTTGCACAAAGAAAAGTCATCCAGGAATATTGTCATATTACCACAATTTAACAAGATACACTGAATTAGCTGAGCACCTGTAAATGTCTGTGCATTCAGTCTTAGCAGTCCTAGCCTACAGTGTCCAAACATAGGATAATTTTGTTTAGACTAACCTTGAATGATTGAAGTTCAAGCTAAGCCGATGAATAGTAACATGTTAAACACTAGTAACCTGGCTCCTAAGTCTGCTTAAGTCACTTTGGAAAATTGGATTCTGCTAAGTCATTTATACCAAGATTTTTCAAGGTATTTAGACATTTTACTCTCTTCAAAATCAGTGGGAGATAGATGTCATAGTGCCTTTAAAATTCTTGTTTATAGAGCCTTGCACTGCTGCGCAATGAAATCCAGACCTGCACCTGAAAGTTGTTTTTGGACAATGGCTGTTTCCTGGGCACAAGAATGTGACGCTGATTAATTGAGAAGAGACAGACACAAAAGGAGTCACAGTACACTCATATAGCACCCCAGTGCAGGTTCTGACCTCAAATACACGTGGTAAGGGAAAGGCTGGGAGTGAGAGGCTGACTTGTAATAATAAGGTAATACTTAGGTTGATTGTGAGTAAAAATTCACTTGAAAGTTAAAACACAGAAATAAGTATGTATGTTACCAATTCTTTTTCAAGGCAGTTGTAGCCAGTTGGTTTCTTGGTGTCACAGCAGACGTGGATAAACAAGATGCTATTTACTGCACTCTGGTTTCAGTATTCAAGGAAAATCCAAAGCCACAACAGAGGTGGGTTGTGGTCCCCTTTCTCCCTGCTCAGGTGGTGATCAGAGAGTCTGACAGGGCTTGGGTGGATGAAGGAGTCCACGTGTCATTCCTGGCCCTGAGAGAGCAAAGAGGGAAACTGCAGCCCAGCAGCGGAATGGATGACCAGGCTGGCTGGTGTCTGCAGCAAATGAAAGCTAAAATGAACAAATGCAAGAAATAAAACAGTGATCAGACTATTTCCTCATGAGCTATATGAAGAAGAAAGACCTGAATTTCTAATGTACTGACCTCTGCTATTGAATATTATCCTTTACTTTCCTCTGTAGCTTAACTTAGAAATGAGTGGGAGTTACACACCTGTTATGTGAAATCTGAGGATAGCCCTAAAGCACCTCTCTTTATAGTTACTTCAAAATATTATCTGAGGTGTAAAACACAACCCTGCTTGTTCACATGCTTGGTGTGATTAGATGTCTACAGTATATTCCCTTTATCAGCTACTTAACAGCAAAGGCATTGAAACAATCTGTCAGAGCTAAGTATCAAAAAATTGGACTATTCAATCCATAAATGAAGCTGAGCGTGCCAGCATTCTTCTCTTCGTAATATTTGCTACCTTTCCCCATCTTTCAGCAGAACTGAAAGAACAGCAAGGATCATGGCTGAGTGTCAGTGCAAAACTGACAACTCTAACTAGGATTACACAGCATCCCAACATAATTTTTAAATTAATCCCAACATTTTGAAATGTAAAACACACATAAAAGGGTAGAAAGAACTTGCATTTTTTACCTCCAGGGTGTGTTGTGTTTGTGTGTTGCAGGTTTGAGGAACTCCACATCATAAAAATATGAGAATAACTTTTCCATGGTAAAATTAATTCCTATCTAGAATTGCTGAATTGAAAGAGATGCACATCTCAAAATACTCAAGTCACAGTACTAACAAAATTATAAAAAGGTAAAGATTGCAGAGTGTTCAGAAACGAAACTATGATCTAAAGGAGGTACATCCTTTTTTTTTTTTTTTCTCCCCACAATATCTGAAATATCTTGCAACCTGTGACAGGACTTTACCCTTAATTATGCTATTCTTGAAATGAGACTCTGATAGATGTCTGATACAGGAATCACATTCAATCAGAAGAAAGACAACCTCAGAAATATTTAAAAGGAAATGAAAATATAAATGGAAAAGGACTTACATTTTTAGTCAGCTATTTAATACCTAAAACAGTAAATGAGACAAACTCACACTGATTTATAGATCTTTTGTCTGTTTCAGAGTACCAAGGTTTAGAAATTCAGAAATAGCAATAAAGTAAATGTTTTTCATCCTTTCCGATATCTTTAGAGATGAGAATTATTAGTTAAAGTGAACATTATAATGCTTGTGCATGCTAGGTAGCAATTTCCTCTTGCGAATGGAATTTATCGTGTGTATTAGTGTGACACAGGATATGCCACTGGATGCTGCTTATGAGAAAGTGACATTCACTATGAATAGAGTTATAGAAATCACCATCTAATAGATACAGTGCAACAACTTCTAACCCAGATATTAATGTGCAGTGGTCATAAATTGGAAAAGAATTTTAGAGTTCAGCTCCCCTTTAGGTGCCTGGATGTGTAATTCCTTGGAAAAATCTAATTGTTCCTGGAAGACAGAATCATGGGAAACAGAAAATCTAAGGAAAGTCCTCAGAGTATCCACAGCTTTTCACAATTGTATCATCTCCTCATATAATATAATAACCCTGAGTGTTGCCATCATTTCAGTCTTTATCATACAACCACAAAGCAAAGCTGACTAGTGGATGGTAAATAAATTCTTGAATTTGTAGATTTTTTTACTCTAAGGTCCTCAGGCTGGTTCTCAAAATTATCACAGAAAAAAGGTGTCTTCCTAGAGATGTTTTCAGATGAATAAAAGAGCTGTTTGTCTCTGGGGCTCAGCTGATGTTCTCAGCTGAGTGGTTTATGGAACTCTTTGCTACCGGTCAGGATTCCTACAAATTCAGGATGTTGTGATACCCTTAATTTCTCCAGCTCTCCTGTTGTAGCAGAGAATAGCTGTGGCTTTCTATTTTTCATGCAAGCAGCAGTATTCAAAATTTGAGTGAGTGTAGTGGGACTATTTTGAATGAAATTCCTGTTCATAGTTGCAGGGTTTCCATTAAGCAAATGATGACTTTTAGACCTACTTTTGAATGCCCTATGCTTTTACACATCTATCTATCAATCTATCTATCATTCTATCTATCTATCTATCTACCTACCTACCTACCTATCTATGTATCATCTAGCTATCATTCTGTTTCATTAAGAACCAGACATTAATACAATATTAAGCTGGCACTTGTCAAAAGCTGAAGAGGTGTTTACTGGATTTGAAACTTTATGTCTGCATATTTCCATGCAAGAATTTTTATGCATATATTTATGCCTAAGATTTAGAGGCAGTCGTGAGAAGACTTCTCATGCCATGCTTCTAGAAGCTGCTGGACAGTATTTGATAGAAGTGCACTTAGCTTGCTTTCACACTGCAACCTGCAATACAGACACAGTTGTGAGCTATGCTGTGGAAAAAATCACAATGTAATTTTAAGAAAAAGGATTGAAACAATCACATTGCAGTATTTCAGCTATCACTGAGTGTATGCTACATGATTTCCATAAAGTTCATGGAATCCGAAACATTCTAATGATGATTGCATCTATTTACCCTAATTGCGTAATTAGATCAATTGCACAAATAGAAGGCAATACATATAATTGACTGAAGCCAACAACTAATTATCAAAATAAAAACAACATGAAACCAAGCTGGGAGTACAACTGAATGAAAAGTTAGGTGTTTATTCTTCAAGTACGTGCAACAAACATGTACAACCTTCCCCGTCCTTTCCACTTCTGCCTTCTACCTAAAAGAGAACTTCCCCATTTAGACACTACTTCAGGAAAATTTATTAATGGAAATAAATAATAAAACTTGTTCCACATACCAAAGCCAAACTTGAAGACAGGCCTAACTGCTGACCCAAATAAGAGGTGTATTACATAACCTGGGTGCAATACTGTTTTGTAAGTAACTTAGTGCAGAGGTCAAAAATCTTTCCAGGGAAGCACGGATGACCTGTTTTTCGTTCCAAGCGAAAGTTAACGCTGCTGGGAGAGATGTGAGCTTGGAGCCAGGGGTATGCGTCAGTGTAAGGCAGGAGCTTCTGCTTGTGAAGATCGACCGGTTCAGCGTGATCTGGAAGCTACACCTCCCAGGCTGTTTTTTTTTCTTTTAGGTGCTATCTTGTACCATGAATATGGAAGGCTGTTGTCACCTTCCTCAGTATATTGCATCAGTGAAGTCTTATCCTATTTGATGTGGTTTTTTCTTAGGTCTCTTGCTAGTGTATGTGGGATGTTGTATTTCAAGAATCCCACGATAACATACAAATAAACATTTAAATAACAAAAATTCTACTCAAGTACTTCAAAGTTAATTATACCTTGTCACAAGTCAACTGAGGATCATAGTTCCCACATGCAATCACAAATATTTCACTATATGTAGGCAATGTAAATTAATTTAAAATCCTTTCCAATGCATTTTTCCCCTGGCAGATCCCCTACACACTTTTGCCTTTGGGATGACAGAAACCGAATGAGTATTTCAAGTATGTCATTAATCAACTCTAGAATGAAGTAACTGGTAGGGCAGCCTAATCATGTGTCTAAAAATCACCACGCTTCTCTGAGAAGCCAGCAGCAACTGTGCTTGATGGACTCAGATTTCCGAAATTACTTGGAAACTTTTGCTCTTGCAAGGAAAAAATCCAATTTGTCTTCAGAAAGAAGATATGCCAGTGCTGTCATGATGCATAGATTTCAGTCTCTATACAACTAGGATCTGCAGTTACTGTGTTCTATTAGAGAAAAGACCTGTAGTGATTTAAACACTGATTTTCATCCCTTTATGCAGAACAAAGAC
>NW_010389006.1:9492-22603 GCF_000710305.1 Buceros rhinoceros silvestris | reverse complement strand
TACCAGTTAATTTGGTTTGTAGGGAAATGAAAATTACTACCTTTTCACTAAGTCATCTCTCCGCCATAAAAGCTTACAGATTGTTCCAGTAAAAACGTGTTGTCACTGCTTTGGGACTACGTTAGACAGAATCGAAGTCTGAGGGCCTCTCACACAGAATACTGTTTCTGAAGTCAGCCTAAGACAGTGACTCACTTTCCATATTTGCTTGGCTGTATATGCAACACAGGGCACAAAGAGATCACTTGCAAGCCATGTTGACCAGACCCGTTTAAACAGAGGGAACACAATTAACTGTAAAATAAGCTTTATCTATTCCAAATTACTTATTATAGTTTCAAATTATGTTTATTTTCTTTCTATGGAATTTCATGCATACACGTGTCATGAGTGTGAGTCTTTGAAGCAGTTTCACACATTTTTTTTGGTTAACTTTTAAAAGAATAGGTAATTTCAGTTAGGGCACTCAATAGAATTTGCTAACATTTAACTTTAAGCAACAATTTGTCAACATGTTCTAACATTTCCTATTTTCAAATGACTATGGGAAAAAGAAGTGCAAACACCACTAAATGAAACTGCTAAAGGACTTGCCATTAGTTCATATAGCTAAAGAAACCGCTTAAGAAAAGCTAGATTTTCAGGTTTCCTTTGAGTTTGTTATTGTGATTTGTATTTTTAAGCAGAGAGAATGGATTTCTAAAGTCCAGGTTTTGCATGAGGGACTTTTTCTGTCTTTTCTGCAGAACACTGAAACATACTTAAATGAAGTCTTGAAACCAATACGATTTTATTGATGAGTGATTTAATTTTTGCAGGAGTACCAACAATGACAACATACATGAACAATTTTTTTAAATTACTATAATTACTACTGGAATGCTTGGAGATTCTAACTGGCCTAAGTGATCAATTTTTTGTGGCATTTTTTTGACAGCTGTTGCCTCCAGTGATTTAAGAAGTGCACATAAATGAAGAAAAAACTCTTCTCAATCCACATCCTACAAACAAGTGTGCATAGAAAAGCAGTAATTCATCAAAGCTCAAAGAAATGTTCTTCTCTGCTTTCTGTAAAGTCCATTGAGGGGAAAACATTATCACAAAAAGGAAATTCAAAAGAGGAGTGGAACTGTGAATTAAGCAATTAAGGAAAGATCATTATCACGTGTTTATTGTAACAGCTGAAGATGAATTAAGTTGTGTAGCAATTTTAAAGAGTTGGAAACCAATGATGACATCCTCATATAGCAGCAAACTAACAAAGGCTGAATAGAACACTATTATTAGGGTAGATAATATAAACTTAATAAAAAATGAGGAATATTAGTGTTCACCAAAACCAACATCAGAGACAGACAAGCTGGATAATGTTCTAGGTAACTTTTGCTGAATGAAATATCAAGTTTGATGTTCTTTATATAAAAAAAATTAAATTGCCTTTTATGAAGCACATACTGTTTTGTAGGAAACAAAACATTCATCTTGGCTCGAGGAGATGAATTTCACTTTCGAATATCAAGAACTTTTGTTAGGATTTTAAGTGGTTGCTAATGGTCAAGGAATATATTTTTGATGACAATAAGAATAAAAGATGGCATGGCATAGTCCCGAAACAAATAACCTTCTTAATCCATGTTATAAGATTAAGGCTCAGATTCACACTATTGGAACTAAATTAAGAACACAGCTTCTTCATATTTTCCGTTTCTAGCCAAAGGGAAGAAATAGGAATCCCTAGATGACTTTTCCACCTAGGCTTCACTGTCTACCGATGGAGGTAGATGGAGAAAAGAAATCTACGTCCGAGGGCTTTTCTGCTTTGGAATATAGTTTGACATAGCTAAGCTTCAATTCTAGACATAAACCTCTGAGATATTCTTATCCCTCATTTGTGAGGAATGACCATACACTTTAGTCATGGATTAAGTTTGAGTCCCTTAAGACCCTTAAGAGTTTGATGTCAAGATTTTAAGCAGTAGTTTTACCCTAAAAAGCTTTAAGAGACAATTTTACAGGAATGCAAAGATTTTTTCAAGACCACAAGTGATGTGATTGTGCAAGTCTGAGGGTCTTGGTGTAGGGACCCTGGCAGTGCAGGATGTAGAGCTGGACCCCATGATCTTAAAGGTCTCTTCCAACCAGATGATTCTGTGATTCTGTAAGTTACCATGCATCAGCTGATCTTGGATAGCAGTCAATGCATACAGTCTTACCTCAGGACACAGTACAGTAAATTTCTTGATGTAAGTAATCACAAGCAGAATTTTAAGCACATGCTTGAATCCCTCTGAGAAAATACAATTTGAAGTTCAAAGTTAAGTGTATGCTTAAACATTTTCTTCAATATGCATGAGCTGCTCAGCTGGGCCCTTCACTGAACATGCCTCCTTTTAAAATTGTTTGCTAGAATATTTGCAGAGAGTGAATCCAGTGGGGCACAGACACAGCCAATTTTTTTTTTTTCCAGTTCAAATAAATGTTCATGAATAAGTTTTGCAGTATTTGCTTAGCATTTCTTACGGGAATAATATCTGTCAATTGGCCTTGCCATCAATAAGGAAGTAACTACATGCAAAATGTCAATATATACTGCTCTCTCCAGAGTAGACATGTCAATGAAATTAAAAGGCAAATTACTGAACATCTGGCCAGAACTGTATTCTTAAGAAGGCTGCTCTAGTTCAAGTCAGAGAACAGGGAGAAGAACACCTTGCCTCTACTGAGGCATCTGCTGTATTTAACAGCTGCCTATTCCCAAAAGCTTTGACTGAGCTGGGAACCTGAGGGGGCTTTTGAAGATTTGGCTTATGTGAGCAGAGTGGTTGCAGGGCTGTACGTCACGGCCATGAATGAGGGTTTCCGTGGTTCAGCAGCTGCACACACTGCTTGCAGTGAACTGTGCCAGTGCTACAGTGATCAACTGACCTATGGAACAGAAAGGAATCACAGTGTGGCTTCAAACATGCAGCAAAGATAGAGCAGAGACAAATCTCAATAGGACTGTCTTATGAATTCCAAAGATAAAGCATTATTTATTATTTTGTTAACTATTTCTTTCTCACTCACATATGGTAAGATAAGTAGGGATGTAACACATGACTAGAGAATGGGTGTCAATGTCATGTCTTTTACACCTGAGACACTGTACAAAATCAGGATGGGATGGTGCTTTTGAGAAGTCTTTACTAGGAAGCATCTGCACAGTGATAGGACAGAAACACGTCTGGTATTTAACATGTACCATAATATTAGGAATATAAGCTTTTAATGAGTTATATAAATCAATAAACATAGTACTATTTCCATTAAAGGAGTGATCTCTTAATTTCTGGTACACTTAAGGCTCCTGGAATTTCCCAGAGAATCAAACCCCATTACAGACAAATCTATGCTTGAAGAAAACAGCACCCATTTGTACTAAAGTATTGTACAATTCATTGTGCTTTAACCATTGCTGATTATTAGGCATGAAACAGGTTGTTCTCAATCTTATTATTCTGCCTAGAATATACTGATTAACTATCCAAAAGCCATTAATTCTTGAATGTTTGTGTAGCGAATCCAGAAAATGGGGCAGAGAAAAGAACTCTAGCCTGAGTTTGCTCTTCATCTTCAGTACCTAATGCTGTAATCAGTGTTAAGAGATTGTTGTTTGTAAAACATGATACAGGGAAGACGTGCAAGAGGGTGATTTGTTCTTAAGTGTAAGTAAACTATTCTGACATCGAGTATAAAAGTTAGACATTTATGAGACCTACTGATATGCTCTGCTGGTCATGTGAATTATGATCTACCTGAAAACTATGTTTATGAGAAAACGGTTCTGCTAATTAGAGCTAATCATATCAGATGCATGGCCAACAAATATAATTACTCTAAGCTCTCTCATTCCATTGGGGAAAAGGTATTACTGAGCGCATGAGTTGAAAAATGTAAATAAACCTCAGAGTGGAAAGAAATAAGTGGTAAAGTGTGAAGAAGCATTCAACTTAAGCATGGTTGAAAGCACAGATTTGGCAGAAAGTTAGGTGATGGGGAGATACAGAGGCAAGCAGAGGGGAAAAATTGTGCTGCTTAATCTTGGTGAGTCTAGGTAAAAATGACTGATTTACAGTTTTTACATCAAAAACAATTGCCGCATGGTTACTAATACTCCATTTGCAACCCTCTGACATCAGGACATAGAAGCAACTACTCAAAATGTCTACATTTATGTATAAATGAATGAGGTACATATATCATCCTTTTTGTTGATGAAGAAATATAAACTGTTCTAAATATTCTGCTGTCTGCTTTCATTGCAGGTAGAGAAAGATCACTGTCCTAAGTCAGTGTGGTTGCTGTGAGTGATCAAATGCCTATTCAATTAATCTATCTGAGGGGCTTCCAAGCCATGCTTTCCTATTGACGTTCATGCTCTGAATTGCAACGAAGAGCCTGGAAGGCTGTTAAAAAATTGAAAGGAATGTTTACAAGCCTGCGATTCAGACTCCTTTTCCTGAGAATAAATAGGCCATTCTGTGGAGAGCAAAGCCATCAGCAAACACTTGAAATTTATTAAATACTTTTCTACAGCATTACTCCTCCACCTCACTAATTGCTGCAGCTGCTGCTACAAAAACATTTCAATTACAATTGAAAGGAGAGGTGGCCCATGCAAATCTTCCAGGAAAACAAGACTCCTATGATGCTTCTCTGTGATGTGGTCCCACACATCAACGTTTGTGTGACTCTTCTGCTTTCCACAGTCATTGCTGAGTGACATTCTGGCTGTTGTGGTACAAATGGAAAAACTCCCATTATCTTTAATAGACTGCGATTTCACCTTTTGCCTTTTTTTACACTATACAACTGCAGAGCTTCACTGTAGGAATGAGAGCTGTGCATCTTTTTCTTCTCATTTTCAATAATTTAAACTCAGTCAAGATAACCACGGCCTTAACTCTAGGTGCTGCTTGAAAACTGAAACCAAAACAGAAGGGAGACAAATTGGATCAGCTTCAGCTGAAGGAGACAACAAGCACACATAACAAACCAAGAACGTGCTGTGCATTGCCTAATTTATTCTGTGCTGGGGCGGAGTAACTCTTCTTGCCAGCGTGATCAGACCACGCACTCAGGAGCTCACAGAATTTCCTAAGTTCCTCTTTGCAATGACCCAAGAGGCACAATATAGATTTCCAAGTTTTCATTTCAGAAGCATGAAGAAACCTATACCATCACAGGCCCAAACTGCTACCTGCATTTCAAATCCCATGAATGCTTCTAGTCAGGGGGACTTGAATTAGATGAGATCTATTGTATTTGTTTGTTCACTGCACACCACACACGTGCTAGGCACATTCTTTTCTAAAAGAACCACCATCACGGAGAGAGCAGCTACCCATTTTCTTTGGCCTGGGTTAGGAAGAAGATGATGCTGAAATGCACAAGGGATTTTTCCTTGCTGGAGGCAACTATGAGAAGCTTTGGGAGTGCTCACTGGGATGGCACACAGATGGCCTGCAGCACAGGATCCCTTAGGACTCCACAATGACACAAGAAGGAGGTCTCCCTAGGGCCTCAGAGAAGAAGAGAAAGCTTTTGCTCGCCAAGCAGCCAGTGAACATTGGTGGTTAAAAAGTACGACTAAGAAACATTTAAAGTGGAGGCAGGTTTCATGAACAACTTACTTCAAACTTAATCAACAGAACTGAGCTTTCTATATTCAGTTAACTCACTGCAGTTTGTCTTCTAAGAGAGCATGGTGTACGGAATGCTTTTACTGTTTTTTGTTTGCCCATGATAAGATAGGATATTTGTACCAGAAGGCCATGGCTATCCTAGAGCTGTAGAAAGCCCAATCTCCCCAAATACCACTGGATGAATAAAAAAATGCTAGGCCCTTTCACTGCCCTTTTCATCCATCAGGAGCAAGAATCTGTGGCTTGCTGCTCGCCGATGAGTGCCCTGGCAGCAGCCTTTACTGCATTTTGTTCCACACCACAATCTGTCCATCTCACATGCAGGTTAACCAAAGGGGTGAGGTACATCTTAGCCCTCTTTGCCTTTCCTTAGCCCAGAATCTAATGACTGAGCAAGAGCAATAGAACCTTTAAACCTGGTTCATAAGCATAGGAAGAAAAAAATTGCATATTTTTTCACTACATTTTAAACTCAGCCAGAGTGGGATTATTCTCTCTTTTAACCTCCAGATAAAATCTTGTAACTTTCTGGCTAGAAATATCTGAAAATGGTCTCACATTTCACTAAAATGTTTCTGGCCTTTTAAAAAACTTTTTATGTATGCTGTGGCTAGGATTGAAGATTTTAGAAAATTTTGTCTTTATTCTAAACATAATTATCATTTAATGTCAAAGTGTTTTCTCTCCTCCTCCTCCTCCTCCTCCTTATCCTCTTCCTCATTCTTTGTCTTCTTAGAAAAAAAACAAAAGCAACATTTTCCCACATTTTTAATATGTCATAATTTATTTTCCAGTCAAGAAAAATAGTGATTATTGGTCCAGCTGCCAAGATCAAATACCTTAAGCTTTTTGAATCTCATTGTAATAAGAAAATAAAGATGTCTTTCTTCAGGAGTATGGCAGGTAGATTGACAAAAGATTGTGAAGCAGTGAAGTACTGTACTGATCTTTCAACAGTACTAATTAGAAAGAGATAATTTATCTTGTGTTGAGATAAAATAGCAGAGCAAAATTAGTAAAAATATTTTATCTGTCATAACATAATTAAAAATTATTGCCTACCTATTGGTTTGCTTTTCCCTTTTTCTATTTGTAGCTTTACTACTTGGAAAATAATATTAGTGATATGTCAAAAACTTTCATATACCTCAGAACTCATATTAGCAACATATGACTAATATAAGATAGACTAGATATTAGAAAGAAATTCTTTACTGTGAGGGTGGTGAGGTGCTGGAACAGGTTGTCTGTAGAAGTTGTGGATGCCCCATCCCTGGAAGTGTTCAAGGCCAGGCTGGATGGGGCTTTGAGCAAACTGATCTAGTGGAAGGTGCCTCTGACCATGGCATGGGATTTGGAACTAGATGATCTTCAAGGTCCCTTCCAGCCCAAACCATTTTATAACTCACCCAACATCCGGTAGTTGCCAGGAGTCCATGCAGTCCTCAACACTTTGATTTTGTCTGAATAAATGTTTATTCTAAAACACCTTAGGGTGAGTTGAAAGTCAATGATCTCTGTAGTACATGGCAATACAATTTGTCTTCTAATATTTCCAAAGCCATGTCATAGTGTCATTTGTCTTTTTCTCTTCTATAAACCAGTCTCCTGAATATTTAAAATAAGTAAAAATATAAAGTAAAAATAATAAGTAAAAAATAAAAAAGACATTACAGCTATATATATTTTCAGAGGATCAACGTACAAACACAAACTTGTGAAATTCCAATAGCCGCAAAAAAAGTTCAAAACAGAAGTGAAGTTAGATACTGAGCTACCATTTATAAAGATAATTTAACATTAAAACAGAATATATTCATTAAATAAGAAGTTTCTGTATGCTGTACAGTTATTTGTAAGGGTTTTACCTTATTTTTATACTATTGTATTTTATCCTCTGGCTATTTATATAATATCCAGTGCTGCTTTATTTAATTTCCTTTATTTTATTCCATGGAACACTAGCATGAACTAAATTCCATATATAAATAAAAACTTGTGTAAATAATGCCTGAAGTGGTGAAATTTATTCCTCACATTAGGCAACTAATCAGACACTCTGACTGAAAGACTGCCATTATCTTTTGGAAGAGCTGAACTGGGCCTTTAATCTACAAATCATGTACTTAAAAAAGAGAGAAATTGTGATGTCTGATTTTACCGGAGCTGTTAACAGAACTGAAATAAAACATCTCCTGTTGGGGCAATAATGAAACCACAATGTGATTATACAGCAGTTAAATATATTTTAGTGTGAAACACACATCTGATAAATTATTTGAAGATTAATAACCATGTCTACTTCATAACAGCAGTACGACAGAGATGAAATGCTGAGCTCCACAAATGAAAGGTTATAATTCATTTACTTCTATGCTCTGCCCATGCCCAGCATCTAAGGGATTTACACAGTGAAGTGCAGAATGGGTCAAAGCTGAATAAATCTGTGAAGTATCCTTTAAACAAAGTGGTATATTCTCTCCTAAAATTTGCATGAAGATCGTTACAGAAGGTAGAATACGATACACCAGTGTGAGTAAGATCAAGTTCTGAATCTCCTGTGGTCTGCAGCAAGGTCAAACTACCATGACTGTCTGAGGAAAAGGATTGCAGAGTTATTGTCCTCTGAAAAAGAAATAGTTCAAATAGTACCTTTTGTGTAGTATATCTTATTATGTGTAAAACTCGTTATTTCATCCCAAATGTACTGATCACATTCATTGGTTTCCTTTTCCCTTCGCTTAAATAATGAGTGGAACTTAAATATCAAATATATTTAAAATAAGAACACATCCTTCCAAAAGTGGTGAGCACGCTCATGCCAGGTAAAGAAATTCTTGTATAAAAATATTCAGTAACAGACCATAATGTACCTAAGCATCTTGCAAAACTAGTTCATTATCATTATTCACCTTTCCTGGTGCAGTTACAGAACACATTGAATGTTCATGCAGCAACCTATAACAATCAACAAGCTGAGGTTCATGTTTGAGGTCTGACAATAAAATTGAGCATCTGAGTTTGTAATGGGTATCTTGTGCTATGTACCTGTACTATAAAGTTTCTAGCACATTTCTGTGGTACTAGAGTGCAAAATCAATATCGGATATTAAGAAAGGACAACACATGATTAGAAATCGTGCCTATTAGAGGTTAAAAGAGAAGATAAATAGCAAACTATTACCCGTAAGCAGAATCTGAAGATGTAACATTTTGCCAGGTAGTTCAATAGTGAAAGAGATCTGCATTACTGTCTTTGCTGCCTTTTACTTAGCTCACAGAATATATTTGTCTATAACTGCTATGATATATTCCTATTTAAACACACTTTTCCAAAAGACCTTTCCCTGAAGTTTCATCTAGGTAAGACAGGTTGTAATTAAGGGCAAATTTCAAAGTAACCATTTCACTGACCATGACATCTTTATCTTCAAGATGATACCTTTACAGAAGGCAAATTCCCATCTAAGATTCCTTAAATCTTGTAAGAAGCCTGTGACCATTTCTGTATTAAAGCAACCTTTACGGGACATGTGGGTTCCCTCCTCTACTGAAGGGTATTCAAAGCTTTCCCCTCCCCCCCACCGCCCCGCCTATTTTTCTAGTTCTTTTTCCTGATTTCATTACTGAGTATTAACATTCTCATGTTCAGACTGTTGTATTCAAGTACAGTCATACAGAAAGTGAAATCAATGCTTCTTTGTAGTATTCTACTTCAGATGTCAAGTTCCAAACAGAAATTGATAGTCTAACACTCCTGGGCACCAAAATTAAGCTTTTCCTCCTTGATACCTGCAGAAGTAGTAAAAACTGAATCAGCAGCAAAGAAAGAATAAAAAATTCCATCGGCTAGTAAAGAATGAAGAGCAGTGTCAGCAATGCTACAATAGTGCAATCTTCTTTGTTACAATACCATCATGGGAATTTACTTATTAACATGATTATTTATTAGCAATATCAAATTCTGAGCCAGAGGAACACGGAACATCTTTAAAAACTCTTAAAATATTAACTTCTTCAGAATTAAATTCTGTGCTGATTTTCTAACTGCACACCTTGATAATAACCACCGGGATTACACAACTGGAAAGCCAGCCAGAAAGTAAACCCTACATTTCTGACTTAATCAGATTTTCACAATAATAGCTGTGCTTTCAATCAAATGCTACTACACTGAAATAAAGAGAAAGGCTGCTTGTTGGTGAAATTAAAGAATTTCAGTCAAAGAGAAAACTGTGAACATTTAGTCCTCCACACTGCCTGATTTAACCATAGAACGTCTCTAAACTATGTCTTGCTATTATTACTAGTATTTCCAGTAGCTGTGGTTGAAATGGATGTGTTCTTTTGGAAATGAGAATCTCATTTCAGTATTTCAAATAATAGCACATACACTACATACTTTGTTAAGTCATTCTAATGCTAATTTCTAGACTGTTTGAAAAAATGCCCATGAAAAATAATCTGGAAAACACTAATTAGTAAAAACTAAAAACTAGCAAAAATTAGTAAAAATGGGCACCTTCCTTAAGGCCACCTGTACGACTTGGAACCTAAAAGTCTTGATTGAAGATCTCCTGTGACTTTGTGCCTTCTCCAGCATAGTGAGGATCTCAGAACCTCTAAGGAGTTGGCTTGACTTAGCATTTGAAACGTGTGAAGTGACGTTCAGATCAGACCCCAAGCCTCTCATTCCAGAAGCAAACAAGCAAGCAAACAAATGAAAAATCCAAATGCCAGGCAGTCTTATCTGGTGTTTAAATTTGTGAGTCTTCACTTCTGAGGCTGCAACCTTTTATAACTTTTTATACTGGACTGAAAAACTCCTTGCTATCAAATTTCTCCTTTGAATTTCTGTTGCAAGCTATCATTTAAGTATTCCTCTTCATAACACAAATGGACTAAGAGCCTTCATTTTCTTTCTGTTGTGCATATTTTCCATTAATTTAATTGGCCTTTTTTCATTTCACTGAAGCTGATTCATTTTTTAACATCTTTCTGGAATTTTGGTGACAACTGAACAGAAGAGCCTAATAGAAATTGTCTCAGTATCAAATAGAGACCTGCATCATTGGTATATTTTCTCCAAAATCTGTAAGTATTGTGGACACTTCCAACATCTTTGTGCCTTCATTCTCACTTGCAGCAAGAACAGCATCAAAAACTTTTGTAGAAAAACAGCAACGCACAGGCCCCAAATGTTGATCCAGTCTTGGCTCATATGATGCTCTTTGCAGAGTCAGCAAAAGAGACTGTGATCAAGGGTTAGAAATTAAGAATATTTTCTGTATAGGTATCAGCTTATAAAATTTAAAGTTAGTGCTTTATATCATTCCAGCAAATTCTATCAAATCGGGAGCAAATTAGTATTATAGAATAATTACAATATGACTGTGCAGCCACTTCCTTTCCATCCAGTTTACCACTGAAAAAGGATATTAAATCACTTCATAGGTTATAAACCAGCATGTGCTGAAGCCAATGATTTGTGCTTTGCAGAAGTACAAATTGAGTTTGGCCAAAGAATATCTTCTTGAAAAGAATCCAGACTGGATCTGAAGACATCTGGCCACTGAGACTCTAGCGGTTTCATGTAGTTTTCCCCATCAATGAGTTAATCTTACTGTTGGAAATTTTGTCCCAGTTTCCTATTCAGTTTAACGATCTTCTGGTCATGAGTTCCTATGAGGGTTTTTTTCATGTTAGAGACATTTAGCAGTCAGTAGTGTCTTTCTGTGAATAAACCAGTCCTCTGGTCCTCATGTCACCTCTCAATCTGCTTTTGAGAAGCTAAATGACTCACTTTTAAGCGTTTAACCAAATTTCTCTTTATCCACACTCAAAGAATTCTTCACGCTTTTGCAGATATGTGTATCTGAACTACTTGCACCATGAACTTTTAACCGTGAACACGGAATACATCTTCAGCTAGAAAATGCTAGTTATGCCATCCCCAGTAGTCCTGCGGTGATGTGTACCATTCTGAGATGTCATATAGCTGTGGTGAAATGTGTCATCTAGGATGAAGCCGTGGATTTTCTGAAGTGGCAAAAATCCTACCAATATTGATGGGGCCAGAATTTCCTTCAAGAGGAACTGGAATCAAACAAATGGGGAGATACAAACATTCAAAGCCACAGGAAATGAAAGTGAATTGCTGAGACATTTAACATTAGGCCTGTAAATAAAATACATGTCAAAACCTGTATTACATGCGGTTACATTGATGTGCAGTAGTGAAATAATATGCACAGGAACTTAATGGAGCACAAGTGTAGATATTTTCTTTCCGAAGGAAACGCTTTCTGGGGAATTTTTTTAGGGAGTTTTGAACTCCTCCAGCACCATCCAAATCATAAAACTGATTAAAAAGCATTAAGATGTGGGACCTTGAGAAAATAAACAAATCCCACAGTACTCAAAATCAGTTTTGCAACAATGAAAACTTGCACGTTAGTAGCATAAATGAAGTTTCCTCCTTTCAGGCATGTTTTGTGGGTGATCATATTTATGTCTACTGCAGGAAGAGTTTCCCATGTTGCCTCAGTAGCACTAACCATTTACTTAAATTATTTCTTTCTGCTTCCCAGACCCCAAAGAATGACATAATTTAGACAGACAGGGTGAGATTCTTCCCACCTAACTTTATACATTCACCACGTGGATGATCTACAACACACCAAGCCATCTAAACTCCTTGTAGGTGGTGAGAGGAGTGTTACCCAGACGTACAGCAGTGACTAACACAGGACAGAGTGACTGACAAAGAAATCCTTTGCTGAGTACTCTTTTCTCCAGACCACAAGTACTGTCTAAGCTAGATGTAAATATCCATGCTACAGATATCACAATTGGTGAGATGAATTCCATCTGTACTGATATATAGAAAAAGGAATTTTTAAAAACAAATGTGGATTAAATGAGACTTGTTCTTTGAGAGTGATCCCCAGGAGATATGATGGAGGAGGAAATACTCACCAATCTTCTCTGTGCTTGAAAATGAAAATTCCCTTCCAAACAATTCCACCATCCCTAACTGCTCCAACCAGATACAGAATGAAGATAAAGTAGACAGATGTTGAAGTAGCTTCAGGAGAACAAATTACAGATTGGAAAACCTTCTTTTTCCTCTTTGACAGATGGTAAATATTTTCACTCTGGGTAATTTCTAAGAGGTAAAAAGGAAGAGGTAAATATAATGTATAGTGATAACCTCCCCTCAGGGCATTGCAGATTGCTATTATAGTCAAGGATTCACAGCTGTATGAGTCTGTGCCGATGATGTGTGAACTGAGGTGAATATGGAGGGTTAAAACTGGATTAATGAAGAAAATCAACTCTCACGTCCAAGAAGAATGCCCAGTTTATGTTCCTCTCTCTGACAACTGGAGTTGATTTGACTCATTCAGGAACAGCATTTCACTACA
>NW_010389006.1:0-9399 GCF_000710305.1 Buceros rhinoceros silvestris | reverse complement strand
TCCCTACATTGGAAAAAAAAAACGCTCACAAGCTCCATTTTCTGTCAAAGTATGGCAGTCCAGTAATGGTTTAGTTTGGCAACAAAGTGACAACATTTAACAGTTTTCAAGACAAAATGTGCTTGTCTGTTAGCCTATTTGCCCAGGGAGTAGAGCAAGGGCCAGGGATCCCTGGTTGCCAGACCTCTGGCTGACTTACAGACTGAGCAGCTGCAGCACGGGCAGGATGCCCAGCACACAGATATGTGAAGGTTATCGATAAAATTGGAGATTACCAGCTCCTTAAACTCGATTAATGTTTCTGTATGCAGCGGAAATGTAACTAAGGTCCTCCTTACAAGCACGATGGTTGACAAAAAGCACTGCTGCCAACTGTCAGAAGGCAAAAAGCACAAACAACTCAGTAATTAGAGGCTGATAGGCTGAGATGGCTAAAACGCTAATATTCTGAATTAGCAATGGATTGAATGGAATTTGACTAATTGTAATTAGAACATAAGCACTTGACTGAAAGGACACGTCCTCAGCTAAAGCAGAGATAGATAAAAAGCAGCATTTCAAAATTATAAAAGTAAGGAGGAAAATAGCTTGTTCTGATGAAACTGCAAGGGATATTTGCACTGAATTGAGGCAGGGTTAAGAAACAAAAGTCTACACATGACAAGAGAAGTATCTCAAACTGCATTAAAATGCAGCTTTTTATGCGAGGTCTGAACATTTAGACATTATCCAGAATGGCGGACAGCAGGTGCTTTGAAAAAGCAAGCAGTTTTTTTGCTGCTGTAAGAGTAAATTGAAAATTTTTCATCTTTAACAGCCTTGCAGCAAGTCACATGATGCAATTATAAAACAACTCCTTACTCTATTGTATGTGTACCTGTTCTACTGTGCTAGAATTGGTTATTTTGGAAACTGAGAGCGTGAAACGTAAATTAACGGTTGTACCTTCCAGGTTCTTTGGAACACAACACTCTAAGGAGACTCAATCTAGGATGAGCATATGAATTGTCATAACGGGTCAGGTCAGAGGTCCACTTAGTCCATTAGCCTGTCTCTGACAGCTGCCAAGAATAGAAGCTTAAGTAAAAGAACAGATAGACAGTAAGAACAGCTTATGTTCTTCCTTCTGTGTCCTTTCAGTTTCCAACAATAAGTAGCAGTGGCCTGAGCCACAAATTGCATTTAAGCCATCAATACCCAGCCTAAGACATATTTTCCATGAATTTAACTATTGTTTCAACCTATGTATATGAACAATCTCCTAAGCACACAATTTAATTACATACTAGATGAAAGCAGAGCGTTATTTCAGTAAATTTAGACCTGTTGCCTGATATTTTAATTCAGAAGTTCCTAATTCCTCTGTTGTGAGAAATTTGGAGAAATCCTTCTGCTTTGCCTTTTTGCTATTCATAATTTCAAACAAAACTATTGTGTCTCTTTTCCAAGATGAAGAACTACAATCTATTCTGTCTTTTCTCATTCAAAATCTGTTAATTGTCTCTGATAATACTTGTTGACCTCCCCAGAAGTTTTTCTTCGTACTGCCCTGTTAATGGCAGGTCTCAGAACTTCTCTTTTCGGTGTCCAGCTCAAAGTATCAGCTTAGGCTAGTGATCATCATCATCACGGCTTGGCTTCACAAACGAAGATCTGGGAAGGGCTCTTCCCACGCTCACCGCAAGCGATGAGTGCACCCTTCAGGCCTGCGCGGTGGATTTTTTAGGTGAGGCGCAGCGTGTGCGGAACTGGCTCCACCCTTTACACCTGAGGTTCATCTGCCAGGGCCTAGCGAGCTTGGATGGTGACAGCGAAGTCCTCGGGTTGTAGGTTTGTTTAGAGTATCCTTCCCTTAGATGATGGATGCCTTACAAGGCTAAACGAGCTCCATCTGCCCGGGTTTGCAGTCAGAGTTGTCCTTCTCCTAGGATGGCTGCCCCAAGGCTAGTGAGCCCATCCTGCCTGTGGACACACTTTGTCCGACCCTTCAGTTGAGACCTGTCAGGCTTGGGAGACCCCACTGGAGGCATATGCCACCACCAGCACAGCTCTCAACCTCACAAGGGCACGGCAAGCTCCTTCCCCACGGCAAGGGGGTGCCCGTGAAAGAGTCACTGCTCTACCTCCGGACATCACAGACCCAGGCACGGGGCGGCTGGTGCTTGCCAAGAACGGGAGTCCTGGAGGTGAAGGCTAGTGATATCATCTATGAAAATGTACTAATGATTTCCAGTGAAACAGCACATTAATTTTTATGTGAAAATCTTTTGGAGATCTATAGGTGTTTGCAGTATTCAAGATAAAGATGCTCCTCAGGCCTGTATGATGTTATGTATTTCTTCTCAAATTCTACCTAAATACATAGAATTTATTATGCCATTTTGTTTTTGCAATCTCTGAGTTATATTTTTAGAAATTGATTCACCATGACTCTTTTCTGAATGGCAAAAGTTAATTGAGAGCACATCACTACATGATTGTTGTTAGATGTTTGGGGGCAGTTCTGTTTATATCACTTTGCACCTATCATTATTTAATTTAATCTTTGTTTTTTATTGTCCAGTCACTCAGTATTTGGGAATTCTTCTGCGACTCTTCACAGTCAGTTGTAGATTTAGGTAACTTGAGTAGTTTAAAATGCAATCAACCCCCTGTTACTCTTTTCCCTCCGCATTTTCTCTGCTCGTTTATTATTGTATGAAACTGCACTTTCCTGGGAGAAATTCCCGTGGCACATACAGAAGAAAATCTATTCAAATGAGCCCAATCAAGCACCTGTTGAAATCAAACAACAAGCTGTGGATATAATAATTATTATTATTCATATCGATATGGGGGGGGTTGCTCATTTTCATTAAAAAAATTAAGAAAGGAAAACATTTCAATTTTTATTCTGTTCTAAGATTTCCCTTCTGTTAATACTGTGTACAATTTAAGCGGCTGTTTTCTGACACTGCTGTCATTTGCTTTCTACAAAAATGCATATTTGGTATTACTGAATAAACTGAAGTTCCCAGAGATTGAAGGCACATTGACTGCATGAAAAAAGCAGAAGTAGTACCTATGCAGATTTTCCTAATATTCATAGCCAAACATAGTATTTAATAGCCATTTATATTTCTTAAATAAAATAATTTCTCCAATTTTATTAAGGATGAACAATTTTATCTCACTGTATTTCTTATGTTCTGATATCTGAATGTTGTATGAGTATGACAAGGATTATCATAAATTATGACTCAGTCAGACATTACATCTATGAAAGGACAAGATGCTACTTATTTTTTCTTGTAAGTTTTATTTTCTTTTTTTGCTCCTGCTTGCCCTTGACAAAGATTTCCCTTGCACAAAGGTGCCTCTGCCCTCACCAAAGTAGGGAATCGATCTGGGTGTTCAGTAACTTGCTATCAAGATCTCTTTCACTTCAGCCTGACAGCAAATACCTAAAGGAACCGGAGCGTTCACGATTTTTTCCACAGTCATTTGTTTGGTGACAACTGTCATCTCCCTGTCTATCAGCATGACTTCCTTGCCACCTGACAGAACAGAGAAATGTTTTTCCATACAGCTTTAGATTTCCATATCCCAGGGCCAGTATGTTGAAATGTTAACTGCCATCCAAATACCATGCTTTTATTCAAAACAATCCTTTCCAGTCATCCTTTGTAAACACACTCTTTACTTCTTGCCTTTCCACCCAGAAAAAGCAGCTATAGCAGTTACTTTAACATAAGTAACTCTGAGCACATAAAGAAGAGTAATTACCTTGACCATTGAGAGGATATAATGTCTAGATGGTGAGATACTGTTTGAAAGTGTAAGCAGCAGCAACAATAGAAAAGACATAGGCTTTGGGTTTGTTTTTTTTTTTTTTTCCCCTAACAGCTTGCAAATCCATAAATGTTGTATGGCAGAGTCTGGCTAAGTATGTATCACCTCCTATCATTTCCTGGACAATTGATTTCCTTATTCTTTTAGATTTCAACACTGAACTTCATTCATCTTAACCAATATAAAGACACAACTATACTCCATTTAGCCAAACTTTAAGTTCTTACCTGAAATAAGGAATGAGGTCTAAACATCTACAAATTCGTACTTGCATTTTGGAAGGCATGATTATACTGTCTAAATGTTAAAATGCATCGAGTATTAGGAAGAGTCAGAAGGGAGAAAAATTATTTTGGTAGTTCTAGAAAACACTATTTTAAGGTACAATCTAAAATTTTAGCTAGGTATTTTCTTCATTCAGAGTACTGAAAAACTTCTACAACACAGTTAAGAGCAGTCATAATGCAAACTTACAAGAGTCTGTGTCCATAGGTGGGTATAATATTACAACAGTTATTACTAACATTCCTGGACACCCGCTTCACACATTAATTCAAAGCAAAACATTTTCAACATATATGTTAGTTAAAAAAAAATATTTTATGACAGAATTTCTTTGTTTGTGAAAGATTCTCAAACTGTTCGCTAATGGGATGTAAGCCTAAGCTTTGAGTTAAGTATCCCTGTTAAATAACTCACTGAATAATAGCCTGTATGTTTACGGAAGCCCAAACTCATTTGCTTTACACTGAGCACTTATTCAGTTAATAAAAGCGGGTTTTAGTCTTGTATAGACTACCTGGATCCTAAGTGCTCTATAAGCTTTATAATATACACCTCTCTAGGGGGAGTGATACCTGATAGTGCTGTTGCCCAACCAAATAAGATTCCAGCTTTTAATCACACTCTGAACCTGGAGCAGCTGCAGATCATGAGACATCAAATGTCAGAGAAAGATAAGAATTGTCTTTAACGTGTGAGACGAAAGACAGGAGGTTGGGCATATGGTTTACTTCAGTGTTAAAGACAACAATTTACTCTAACTCACCTGAGAATAACATGGCACAAACTCATACAGTTCAGCTCACTATTCCTCCCCTAATTTCTCCCAGTTAGTAGAGGACTGCTATCTCTGCTCCAAGTAGAGATTAAGTGAGAAGCCCAAGGTGAGTGCAGGCAGACTCTTCTTCCTTCTCCCATTCATTTCATCCAGCAAAGTGCATGCATTATATGTCAAAAGATACAAGAATATATGTGTGCACAGCCTTTCCTGAAGAACATGCCCCATTCTGTTCCTCATCTTTGATTCCAGCTAAGAACATCACAGCCTTCAGCACTTTCTTCTTCATACCTAAAGGATTGTATTCAGCATAACATTTTACACCTTTCCCCATCCTTTGTGAGAGAAAACCCTATCTCTGTTTCCATCTTTGGATTCCCAGAAACAAGTGTATGTGTGAAACGAAGACATCACCTTGAAACAACCTACATCATGGAGGTTCCAGCCTTACTCTCAGAAAGGTGGAAAAATTCACCCTCCTCCTTTGATGACAAAAGTAAAAACCTAGTCCCATCCTTCAAAGATCAAGTAGCATGATGGATTTAGCAGATTGTAAAACCCAGCCCCATTCTGAAGGGAGGCTGGAGCTGCTCATCTGCTAGCGATGAATCTGGTTATATTAGGGTTGTATAACCTCATCCAGTTGTCTGGGTGCCAATCGCTTAGTTAAGCCACACTGTCCAATAAACTTGCTCGTGTGGTCTTCAGCTTTCACACTTGATAACTCCCCATTTTTATTCCTCACACAGAACAACATTAAAAATGACACATTTTATTGCCTTTTGTTCGGTTTTGGTGGGCCTCCTATTTTGAGTTCACTCGATTATCAGGTTGAACTGAGAGCCCAGGCAAGCTTCTCTGTGCCTTGTGGATTTTGTCTCCCCCCGTGCAGCCTGACATTGCAGTACAAGTGGAGGGCTACATAACACGACACAGAACATTTTACTGAAATTAGCACACCTGCTGGGCGTTAACTGCACAGAGTAAATTCAGTAGTATTTCATGGGTATAAGTCAGGACAGACTTTGGTCTAAGAATTTTATGACAGTTTTACACATGAAATGTTGTACCATGGTTTTCAGCTTTCAAAACCCAGTTTGAAATCTGATGTGTTAATGTGATACAGAGGTTTGGAGAACAATAGGGGCTAGTTGGCTGCACCCTCATCTGGCCAGCCAATTCTATTTCCCCTCTTGTGGATATTACTGGTTTTACAAGGTGATGTATCACGATGAGAGTGTCAGCTGCATCATTCTACAGCTGTGCTAAATCCTTCTTCACACAATGATGTCCATTATGGTGTCCTGATACTAGCAGGCTGAGTTATGAGCTGGACATGGAGTGCTGTGGAGTGCTGAAGTGGTCTGGCAGCCAGCCAGGGACGTGCTACAGCAGTGTGTGCTTGGTGGAGTGTAGCAGATGACAGTCCACTGCTGGAAATTGCAGTTCTCTCGTGCTGTGCAGAGTTATGATAGGGTGTGATGTGTTGGCAAGTGGTGGCTATGATTTTATGGTAAAATTGTACTGCAGGATGAAGCAGGATGAAATTGCCTAACAGTTTTAGTTTATCAGGATTAGACTTAAGCTATTTTATCGAGTAATGAATTAGGTTAGAGTGCTGTGGCTCAGCACTCCAGGAATATGGCCATTTACCTCTTCAGCTTTGAGTCTAGAGGTGCCTGGTTTACTTTTACTTGTGTTTTGTTTGAAGAAATAGCATGAATTTAGAGCAGATATTCTCATGGGACTACTGTCTCCAGTTCAGGAGAAAGAATATCAGGGTTCACACAATTTCTCTCTGTAGGTGTCTTCTGTGGGCTTTCAGCATTTAATACCGGCTTCTCACCGGTTTATTGCAGTATGTACGGCCACATCCTACTGAACTAGTTAGGCTGCACTGATTGTTCTATACAAATGGATTTACTCTCACTGAAATAGTTGGAAATTCCTGTGATGAATTCCTCTACAGGGAAAAAAATTCTCATATGAATCCTGAGAGCTGTAAAGGAAGACCTTCAGATTCGAGGCTCCAGATTCTCTTGCCCTATGCCTTATTTTAATATTTTGCAATAAACCAAATGAAAAATCCTGTCTTTATGGAATGAGTCTTTTCCTGAATTTAGGTAACGTTTAGGAAGGTGAGGTTTGAGTTTTCTCTGGTTTTGGCTGGGATTTTCTTGTTTGTTTGTTTTATTAAAAAGGATTTGGAGAAAACTACTGTGATAGCCAATTATTTTACATTTTAAATCCCTTTAACCATGGAACTTGCTTGTATTCTATAATGCAGAAGGGAATAAGAAATTAAAATTGAGACAGCAAGTCTTCTTCTAAGTAAGAGAGATTATTTAGTTCTTTAGATCAAAACCAGCTTTATGTCATTCAATATGTGAATTGTGGATTCGAGTGTTTAATATTCACAATAACAAGTGGACACTGAGTTCTCCACCATTTATGTCTTCAGTCTAGCCCACAATAAGGTTATTTAAGTAGTCTTGCCTGAAGGTGACTACAGCATGGGCCATGATACTGAGGTCCATATCTGAAAAGATATAAAAAGAACATGGTCTTTCATGAGAAGGACTTCAGACTTTATCTTTTCTATGTGGAAAACCTTCCATTAGATTTTCTCAAAACACCTGAAAATGAAGGAAACTGCAGTTATTATTTTTTTTTTTAATTGTCCAAATGTCTGGTAAATGTTCTGGATTAGGACGACTGCCAAAATACCCAGGACTCCATTATCTCCTGCGTTTTTATTTTCTTTGGACATGAAAAGATCATTTGCTTTCATCAGTGTCCTGACTGATGTCAGTAGAATATTCAGTGTAAGAGGAAGGTGTAAAACTGGGCATCATCACAACACTACTCATATTTCATCTGACATCTCCTCACCAAATCCCATCAATCTAATATATCCTTATATTTAAAAGAGGTGACAGCAGCTTGAATCTTAAGCATCCTGTGAGAACCTTTAGTGTGAAGAAATTGCCCAACACTAATTTCACACAGTTTGAGGAAAGAGAATGAAGGGGACAGTAGGATAACCTTGTCCACTCTCACATGCATGCCTACACCAGTTTTAGGACTTGGACTATCAAAAGTACCTAGTGTTTTCATAAAAGGATGAACATTAACATTTGGTTAACATCAAGAAATCCTCAATCAACAAGGAAACGTATTGCTAATGCACTTCAGCTGGAACTCAATAATCATGTTTAGAGAGTTTGAGTACATTTCTGTCTGTCCTATCCTTTTCTGTCCTTTTTCCATAACTTTGAACAGGAATGAAAGCAAAGTGGCTAGAAGTCACCATGAAAGGTGTCATGACAAAATAAAAAAAGAGATTTTTAGAGCAGTTATCTTCCAGACCTCATCATAGAAGACCTTGATCTATGGTATCTAAAACTTCCACATCCATCACTCAATTACGCTATTTTATTGATAGCTACTATTTGGTTTTCTGGGTACAAGACTGTATTCAAGAGGAGGAAATTTAAATCTTCTTTTTAACCTTATTCCCATTAAGGATCATGTTTGTTGCTAAATAATTGTATTTTTTTTTTATCTTTCTGTAGTCAGTCAACATGTGTATTTTTAGTTTAGTTGCTAAACTTCAGACTTTAAAAATTAAAAGACTTTTAAAAATTATATATATGCACATACTCTAATTTTATTAATTTCTTTAAATTTTATACCTTCCAAGACATTCAGGAACCTAAAACATCATGAGTCCTGCATCTGACAATATTACAAATCAGTCAAAAAAGCTCATTGAAAATATTTGGCCTCTATTCCAAACACGGCAGTGTGATGCAAACAGGAATGAAATTGGACTTGTATCTCTGCTTTAGGCAATTACACAACAGTACAGCTTTTGTTTCTTTAAAGTTTGCTTGTCTAGTTATAAAAGAGTTTGGACTGTAACTGCAGAAGACCTTGTATCTTCCATGACTTGGGGGAATTCATCCTACAAATATAGTGTGGAGTATAAGTACTTTACCATTCCTTCTAAAATTTCTGACTTTGAATGATTGCTAAACAAAAGTTTTAGTTCCTGAATTGATGCCTATCCTTTTGAAATGCTTATTTTATTAACTAAAACTCAAACAGCATGACAAAATGACAGCACAAAACTTTGCTATCAGTCATGTTTAAAAGGAATTAAAATCTCAATATGAGATATCTAATGAGAGGAATACCCATTTTCTTGTAAAGGAAGGTTCCTCATAATAATAAAAAAAAACCAATGGAGGTGATACATACTATACAGCAGATTCACCAAGGGTATACATCATAAAAAAAAAATTATGAAGTTGATACTATGCACAAATCAGCTAATGATCTGCTATAAGTGTGTTATGTATTGATTAAAAATAGTGTATGCCAACTAGCCTGACAAGACATTTCTCATCTTTTAAATAGTTATACTCTCAGGAGTATAGTTCAGGAAAATAGTATTTTTACAAAACGTATGAATAATTACATACATATATATATATATATATGTA
>NW_010389005.1:0-515 GCF_000710305.1 Buceros rhinoceros silvestris | reverse complement strand
CATCTGGCCTCACAGACTTGTGCACATCTAATTGGAGCAGTAGTTCCTTTACTGTTTCCTCATGGATTATGGGGCCTTGATTCCACTCATCGCGTCTGCCTTCTGGTTCAAGAGGCTGAGCATTCAGTGAGCTGGTCTTACCATTAAAGACTGAGGAAGAAAAGGCATTCAATACCTCAGCCTTATCCTCTTCCGTGGTCGCTATGTTCCCCCCTGCACCTAGCAAAGGATGAAGACCCTCCTCAGCTCTACTTTTGCTGTCAAGGTATTTATAGAAACATTTTTTGTTGGCTCTTATGGCAGTGGCCAGGCTAAGATCAAGCTGGGCTTTAGCCTTTCTAATCTTCTCCCTGCATAGTCTCCCCAAACTCTATTGTCATGCTGACGATGCCTCTTCTTCCATAGGCCATGGAGTTTCCTTTTCTTCCTAAGCTCCAACCAAAGCTTTCTGTCAGCCAGGTCGGTCTTTTACCGCCTTGACTTTTCTTATGGCTCACCGGGACAGCCTGCTCCTG
>NW_010389004.1:71390-72523 GCF_000710305.1 Buceros rhinoceros silvestris | reverse complement strand
GGTATTACCGTTACCGGACCTTGGTTTTTACATCGACCAAACCAGTGACAAGGAGTCTGGACATAGGGCAACACAGAAACACAGAATGACAGAATCATCCAGTTGGAAGAGACCTTTAAAATCATCTAGTCCAACTGTTCACCCTGCACTGCCAGGGTCCCTAAACCATGTCCATCAGCACCACATCTATACGACTTTTGAACATTTTCCAGGGATGGGGACTCCGCCTCCCTGGGCAGCCTGTTCCAATGCTTCACGGTGAAGAAATTTTTCCAAATAAGTATCCAACTTGAACCTCCCCTGGCACAGCTTAAAGCTATTTCCTCTAGTCCTGTCACTTGTCACGTGGGAGAAGAGACCAACTCCCACCTCACTACAACCGCCTTTCAGGTAGTTGTAGAGAGCAATAAGGTCTCCCCTCACCTTCCTCTTCTCCAGGCTAAACTCCAGGTCCCTCAGCCATTCCTTGTAAGACTTGCTCTCCAGACCCTTCACCAGCTTTGTTGCCCTTCTCTGGATGTGCTCCAGCACCTCAACGTCCCTCTTGTAGTGAGGACCCCAAAACTGGACACAGTACTCAAGGTGTGGCTTCACCAGTGCCAAGTACAGGGTGACAGTCACTTCCCTTTTCCTGCTGGCCACGCTGTTTCTAACACAAGCCAGGATGCCGTTGACCTTCTTAGCCACCTGGGCACACTGCTGGCTCATATTCAATTAGCTGTTGACCAACACCCCCAGGTCCTTTTCCACTGGGCAGCTTTCCATCCACTCCTCCCCAAGCCTGTAACATTGCAGGGGGTTGTGACCCAAGTGCGGGACCCAGCACTTGGCCTTGTTGAACCTCATACTATTGGGCTCAGCCCGTTGATGCAGCCTGTCCAAATCCCACTGCAGAGCCTCTTGACCCTCAAGCAGATCGACACACCCACCCAACTTGGTGTCATCTGCGACCTGACTGAGGGTGCACTTGATCCCCTCATCCAGATCATTGATAACGATGTTAAAGAGGACAGGCTCCAAACTGAACCCTGGGGGACACCACTTGTGACTGGCCACCAACTGGATTGAACTCCGTTCACCACCACTCTGTGCCTGGCCATCCAGCCGGTTTTTTATACAGCAGAGACTAAATT
>NW_010389004.1:58845-71190 GCF_000710305.1 Buceros rhinoceros silvestris | reverse complement strand
CGCTGTGAGAAACAGTCAAAGGCCTTACTAAAGTCCAGGTAAACAACATCCACAGCTATCCTTTCTGCTCTGTCAATACTTGATGTATGCCAGAAGGAAAGCTGAAGACTCCCACACACAACTAACAGGCAGCAAACTTGTGAACAGAAGCAGATCAGGAGGGAAACAAGGACCTCTCCATCAGTATTTGACAACAGCATTTCTCATTCATAGACTGCGGGGTTTTGTAAATGACACAGTGGTTATCCCTGTTCTCCAGACAGAGCAGAATTCTGTTATGGCTTGCTCCTAGTCCTTCACTGGCTCAGCAGCAGCAAAGTCAGGAGCCCAGGTGTCAGAGTGCTGGCCTTGTGGCCAAATTGCTGACATCTACTTCTTCCTCTTCAAACAATTATTTCCCAACTCTTTTTATCTGAGGAGTGGGCAAGGTCTGCGTACTCCACACAGTACCACAAAAAAGCCTCAAGCAAGCAAATGAAGCCAGAAAAATTGGACAGATGGAACATATTCTCTGTCCTCTCCCTCTGAGGGCTCTGGTGTGTCTGGGGTAGCTGACCTTATTGGAAGGCATAATTGCCAGTTCTTTCCTCAATAGAAATCATGCCCAGCATGCATGGCCAACCAGAGGGATATCAAGGTGTTTCTCGTTTAGCAAGGATCCATGTCAACCTTGACCAGTCCCACTGTCAAGCGGCACAGCAAGGGTGTAATGCCTGTGATGCCGCACACCACCAAGGAGAACGTCCCAGTCCCCGCCCACGTGACAGCTGCCCAAAGAATGGGGACCACCACCCACATACCCTCAACGATGACGGAAATGCAGCTGTTTAATCTGGTGCTGCTTAGACCATACTCCACAGATTCCAGGTGAATTTCACAGCCAGCAGGTGGTGGAGGGACTGGAGTAGCTCTGAGGAGCAAATGCTGGGGAGCTAAATGGTCACTAGAGCACCTCCTGGCAGTGAGGATCTGCCTTTTTGCAGAGACAGCTGGACAATTACTTCTTTAGTAGACACATGGAGATAATGGAGGAAGACGCCCTCTGGAAGGCCATTCTGAAAATTTATAGCTGACCTTAAAACACAGTTGTCCATTGCAAGTTGTCCTCTGAAGTGCGGATGGATCCTCCACGTAGTACAGTGAAAACCAAGAGAAACCTTTGACAACCTGTCTGCAAGTCCAAACCAGAAGTCATTTTGAGAATGGTCCAAGGACATGAGCAATGGTGGATTTTGGTGCCTTCCAAAACTCAGTTGTCCCATTCTCAGGAACGCAGATCAGGATTTTCTGTGATAATGCAGAGAGGGACACTAAATAGCTGGACAACGAGGATAGGACAAGCTTAGTCCAAATTCTCCTCATCCAGTGGTCCGACTGATGTCTGAAAGCCTGTGGAAAGAACCCTCTCCTACAAGCTGATGTCACACACCTCCGTGCCTCCTTTTTCAAGTGGTATTATGAGCACCTTTTTCTTGACAGCCAATAGATTTTCATCTTTAACACATCATTTTTCTGGTACAGCAGGACTGCACTTGGATAAATGGTCCAAAGAAGGGACACCACATCCCAACCTTTTTTTTTTTCCCTGAAGAGAAGCTTCCCATCTGGTTACCATTGTCTGGTTACCATTGTCAGTAAACTCCACTACGGTCTGGAGAACTTGGACAGATTTTCCCTTTCTTCTCTCTAGGCTCCAGTTCTAGTTCCTTTTGATAATCATCCCCAAAGCTGTTAGGACAAATGATTCCATCTTCATCTACGTAGCTCATATTAAATGAGCTAATTTGTGTGTTGTAGAGTCACTGACTAGATCAAACAAAGCCACCCGGCTGCAGATTCAGTGCAGTACTCCAGATCTCCAGATTTTTCAGGCTAACCATTTCTTCTGAAGAATAGTTCAAAAGGATTTGGACTGAGATCTGGATTAACTGAATTAAGATAATTCTGGCTCCCAAGGGCTGTCTGGGATGTTCCCTTTTACACTATAAGAAAAAGAGAGTCTTAGAAAATGTAAGAAAATTATTACTCTACGTATAGTACACAGAGAGAATGGCAACAGATAGGGCAGGTAAAATTGCTATTTTAGCTTCTACCTGCTGATCACTACACCATCTAGAGAGTTAGCTGAGAGACCAGTTAGCAGCACACACCCTGGCTAAGAGGCCAGTATACTCCATGACGCTCAGTAAATACCACACTTAATATCACCACATTTCTGATGGCCAGGAGCAGTGTGAATAAAACACAAGCCGTCTCCAGCACAGCAGGTTCCCTGTTAAACCTGTGTGCTAGCGCAACCACCTCTTCCAAGGGTGCCATGCACATCCCGGTTCCTTACATCTGTTTGCTGTAGCTTTTTTCCTGGGCCTGACCCATACGTAAGGTGACCCCAGTGTTACCTTACTAATTCACCTGGTTGTGTCCAACAAGTCTTTGTCTTAGCCAAAAGACCAGCAAAGTCCCTCACTACAGAGCACACTTGCTCTCCTTTTGCTTGTGTCCACAGAGCCCCACAAGGCTTAACAGGGAGGAATTAATATCTAGACAGTGGCTGTTTGTATGTGCATCGGCACAGACTGCCCTGGCTCTGTCTGGACTTTGGTTTAAAGTCGAGTAACCAGAAGCCAACTTCATCAGTGAGAAGGCAGGACATGAGGAACAGTATCTGAATGAACAAAACTATCTAGTATCATTCCTTATGCTACAGGAGAGCACTTCTAGGTAATGCTAAGGATGTTGAAATACATTAATTTTCAGCCTCCCACCTTTCATTCTGTTAATAAAGTGGTGAAACACAAGACCATGTGGTCTTTTTTCTCAGCTATGCTGAATATTTCATGCTTTTCTAGAGGAATTTGTTTTAAAGTAAGTTGGTTTGATTTTATTTCCACTGATGGCTGGTTCCAGAGCTGTGCTGCATAATGCTGCACTCCTGGCTCTCCCTCCCACCTGGGGATTTATCGCTCAGGGCTCCCAAGCCTAGATTTCTCTTTCCTACTACCACAAAGGGCAGGCATCCTTCACCAAGACTAGGACAAGCCTGAAAAGAGACCATTTCTTTTCTATGCAGGTGGTTCAAACAAGTAGGTTAAGATTTAATCACAGCAATAGCCAAGTATATTTTATGATTTACTCCTGCAAGTTTCTAGAGCCAGAAGCAACAAAGAAGCTGCTTCTCATCCATAAAAATCAGTTCACTTTCACCTCCCCCAAATGCTTTTTCCTCAGATTTAGCAATTAATCCAGTGTTCATTCGGATAAGTTCCCAGGTGATCCTGTAGCCACTGGCTCATCGCTATTAAGCTGCCTCTCCAGACAACTCATACCTGTCTGCAAATACACCCAAATGTAGTGACCAAAAGCTTGCTATAGCAGTCAACATTCTCAGAAGAAGCAGGCTAGGGCAGCTGATCAAAGTACATCACCAAGCGCAAGTAATCACCTCCTGAAGTCTTGACTGACAACAACTAGTAATATGAGAATCATGGGAAAGGAATCCAAGCAGGGTCTAAAAGTGGTAGCAGAATGCAGTGTTGCATTTCTTGCCCCATTAAATTGTCCAAGGGTAGGTTGGTGGATTGTTTCTACAGTAACAGATTACCTGAAAATTGCACCTTTAGCCAAGAATCCCAAAACATGCTCAGTAAACTGATGTTTAATTTTAAATAAATACGATTCATCCATCACTGAAATGAAGTTGTGAATGTCTTCGGAGATCTTCACATTCAAAAGAGGCAAAGGAAACCATATAGCAATGTACCACAGAAGACAAGCAATACTACGTGCAGTTAGGAAAACAGGAGAAAGTTTTAGATATGATGAACATAATTACCTGATCTGGTGGCTAGTAGGACACAGCAAATGCCCCCATTATGGCAAGTAACACCATAAGATGTCAGTGATACAGACACTGGCAGTGCCTCGCACAGAGCTCAGCCAACAGAGTCCTGTCTGTGGAGGGGGAAAATTAGCAGCTTCTGAATGGGGAGAATGCCCTTGTTAGGCACCAAAAATCAGCGTGTCTTTTCCCTCTTCTTCTGCCTAGCTACAGGGATATGGTGAGGTCACAGCCTGAGGCAGTGTCACGACACCAGCCAATTCCAGCTCAGATTTCCTGCACTACAAATGCTCTGCCCTGCTGTTGTTGATCTAATCTTTATATCATGGAGGAAATATGCATACATTCTTCATATTTGGAGGCACTAATTCTAAAATGAGTCATCAAATAGCTTATGGGCAAAATGAAAATGTTCAGAGTCAGCAACCTGAAAGGTGTAAAACTAACCCCTATGCTACTCTTGCTGTTATTTATTTTTAGAGACCACTTTTGAGAAAAGTTCATTCATGACATTTCATAGTTAGGACCTCGGTGCCAGCATTCACACTCTCACCTCCAAGCCAGAAGGTCCTGGATTCATCTTGCATCAGACATCGGCTCACACCGGGCACTGACGCTGCAATGAAGTATTACAGAAGTGCTGTAGTCAACTTCACAGGGACAACCTGAGGGCACACTAAACCGAATGACTTCTCTGCAGAAAAGGACACATAACTACGAGTCCTGCTGCTCAATAACTTTGGGTAGAGGGACACAGCAAGGCTTTCTGTGGCTAAGTGTGATCCAGCTATAGCAGCTTCAGCTGAGTTAACTTCTTTCCTTCCTCACTGCTAATTTATTGGAAGAGAATGAAGCTGAAAGAAAGTAAGGATAAGCCTGGCTTTCCCTCCCAGTGACCATAGCATGTGACCAGCTGCTCACATGAGACCAGTGCTTTGTGCCCAGCTGGTTCCTTTTCCTTAAAGATCAGCTCCCAGTGAAGCTGAACAGCATCTGGGGCCCTTTGTCTCTCAAGCATCATGGTGGCCAGCACAGACCTGCCCTGGGCCCTGGTGCTTCCCACCCAGCCTGCACAGTGCTGGGAGTAGCAGGACAGGTATCTGCATGCCTTTGGCTGCACCAGGGACATGGACGCCCCTGTACAGACCTCAGTGCACCTCCTTCCCTCCCCACTTTGGTGAAGCTTGCAGAGAGTTCAAAGATACTGCAATTAAACTTTATTTCCCAGCCAAAAAGGTGAATTTCAACACTCTGCATCTCAGCCTCTCCCCCTTCACCCAACCATCCTTCACCTCCACAACGAGTAACTAACATCCCCTAACACAAGCAAAGTTAAATTGATACGGGGGCTATCAGATCAGCCCTGTCGAGTCTGAGAGGCTGTTCCTGACACGCAGGCTTTCACTCAAAATCCTCTTACCCAATACATGCACTAAGTCTCTTCTTAAATGAGCCTATGATAGTGTTATTTCAGTAATGTCAGTGCCCTGAGCCTTCTGGTAGATCATTTTGCAGAAAGCGCTTCCTTATACTTTTACAAATATATATGTGTTTATGTCTAAATAATGTTCGCTTTGTCCCAGTGTTAAACAGAGAAACTTTACAAATGCTGCTCTTATGACATGGTTATATGAGGCACAAAAAAATCAGATCCTGAGTTCATACCCTAACAGGTATACCTGTAACCACAGCCATTTAGTGGTAACAACCCACCCACCCATACCATACTGCTTTTTCATGTCAGTGAAGACTCCCAGTAACCTCATTTACCTCTACTTTTCTTTTACTGCCTCTCCCAGCCCTCTTCAGTATCCACATGTGACCTGGACTGTGCTATTCAGATGCCCCTATTTCCCCTTTGTAATATTGTAGCGTCTAAAGCAATTGCTAGAAACCTCTAAGTTGTCCTGCAAACATAAAGAAGTCCATTGCAATAGACCGCTGCACCTCGGTGGGTTTCTCTTAGCTCAAGAAAGTGAGTTTGTTTTCAGTGGTACATCTATTCCTGGCAAAGCTCTGTTTTCTGTGCTTTGCTGAACTCCTGAACACAGATGTCCCATTTGTGTTTCATTAGTACATCAGCCTCTCTGAGGCTTTCGACCTCTGCACTAGGCAATAATTACCTGGCGCAGACCCATTCCCTCACCAGCTGGCCTGGGAGCTGCTCTGCTCAGACCAGGGCCCTCTCTGCTGTCAGCCCTTTCCAGTCAACTGGACAGCTCAATCAGCAGAAAATATCAAATATGCTTGTTTAAGCTCAGCCAGCACTATTTCTGCTTGATCTGACAACACCTCTCTGAAGAAAGATTATGTTTCCCAAGGTCTCAACATGAGACAGAAGAGTTAAGATGTCTGAAAGGATTTGTTGAGTTTAGAAGCTCTTTCACAAACAGTTTCGGCTGATCACATTCTTCCCATACCGCAAGCAGTGGCGTAGACACCTTCCTCTCTCAAGCTCAATGACTATTTAATTATTTGTACAAAATGGAACAGCTCCAAGCAGAGTGAGAGAGGGTGGCCAAGACTGACTATTGTCCTGGGCTGAGGATGTTTGCCTGTGATGTAAATAAACAGTTTCCATCTGATTGTTCCGAATTTGTGGCCCGTCCCATATGTGCATTCAGGATGGTGGGAATCATTTTGCTTTTACAGATTTCAAGAGAGATGCAGATTTGCCTAAACACAGAAATTAAAATCTTGGAGGTGCTCCTGAGCAATCCTTGCCTACCGGCACCAGAATCCACACACCACAGCAAAGGGAAACCTTGTGCCCAAACCAGAGCATCTCTGGCCTCCCCCCCATGTTTGCAGTACAGCTGTCCTCACTATAGCTATTTGTTCCCTATCTGTACCAAGGGAACTTGTAGGAGTTAAGGTTGAGGAACATTCTTTATGCAATAGCCATCATGTTTTCCAAAACAGTATAGTGTAGATTAAATAGAGGCAGAAACAGATGAAAAGATGGACTAGCTGACACGGTGTCCCAGGCAAGATTATCTTTTTAGTACGTTTTAGAGAATACGAGACTAAGCAGCATCCAAAGACAGAATATAAACCACAGTTGAAAGAGGAAACGATAAACGAGAAAAAAAAGCTGTGGTGCTGACTGATGACTCAGCTCAAGGAGTCTCCAGTTTGGTTGAAGGAAATAATGAGGCATAGTACTTCTTAATTTCCATGACAGTGGTACTGCAAGAAGAGTTTCTGGAGGATTGGAAGAGTTCAGGGGAATTTCTACGTCTTGTTTCACTCAGCAGATCCACTGCAATCCATAGGAGCAAAGGCAGGTTTCACAAACTCAAAGATAACTACTAAAAGAAGACAAAAAACATAGTGCATGATGATGATCCAGCAGAAGAGAGGTATTAGAGACCAGTTGGTTATGTGACTTTCTATGGACCTTCTGCTGAGGGTACTGTTTTCAGGAGGTCACGCAACAAAGGAGATTTTAGTTCAAATGAAGGAGCAGGAACTACCACCTTGCTCAGAGTGCACTGTGGACTTTAATTTTTAATAATAAAAAAAGATGGGAGCATTATGAAACAAAAAGTGAATCCTTTATTTACAGGAACATACGCTCATTATGTCTATTCTCAAAAGCAGAAAGGTAGAAATAAGCCAGAGGAACAAGAAGGAGGTGAGTGATGGATAACGTGATCTAGTAGGCCTAATTGAAAAATGGTAGGGTGAGATTTATAATTGAAATACTGATATTGATGAGTTCAATATATACAGGATAAGAACAACAATAATATTTAGAAATGATGCAGCACTTTTCATCTTTGGAGCTCATTAACTAATTAATCTTCACAACACCCTTGAGAGGCAGGTAAGTATTATCATTATTAGCCCATAAGAAAGATAAATCCATGATAGAAGCAGAGGAAGGTGGAATTAAGAGCCAGAAGTGACTTTGTAATAGGGAGGAGGGTGGAAATTAACTCCCTTGCTCAGTCACAGCAAGGGGCAATTCCATTACCAGAGGAAGATGGCCTGGCACAGGAAATAGTCATATAGGAGATCCATCCTTTATTCCACACCAGAGTAAAAGGCACAAAAGATGACATAGGAACTCAATCAGTGGAGTAAAATTCAAAAAATTAAAATAAGGTGAGTCAAAAGGCAGCAGAATGACTTAAGGCAAACCAAGAGCAGCAAAGGGCAACAAGCAGCTGAACCTTTGAAACCTCACGCCAAAACAGCACTTTTTAATGCTGGAACTGAACTATTGGACTGGATTTGAGTAGAAAAAATAATAAGACTATGTTTGTAGATGGCAAAGAACTAGCAAAGGTCTTGACAAAGGTAGTGATAAAACACAGGAACCTGGCTATGCTGAACGGTAGGCTGGCAGCAGGCTCAGATCACAGAAATCCCACCATACTAAAATAAGATAATTCTTGACATTTAATTCTCTTATTCTATCCTCTTACATGCAAGAGAAAACAGAAATATTGAAGTGAAAAAAAATAGGAAGCAGGCATAACAGTAATCTTCTAAATAAAGTTTATGTGTACCTACACTGTTACTGTGTGCCTGCAAATTACTAGTCTTTTTTTTTTAAGTGCAGAGATTCTCAAACTTACAAATTAGTATTTGCTAAGGCTCGGATCTCTATTATGAATAACAAATCAGAGGGCTTGAAGATTGACGGATGACCATAATAAGGGCAAGAGGAAATTAAATAGACAATAACTGCTCTCTACAAAGCTTGTCAGTGTTTAGTCTATAAGTCAAAATAAACTATGTTATTCTTGAAGTTTTTCTACCAAAGCAGGCCGTGGTGAGGAAGGCCAGTGGCACAATGAACCATGGAGACAGAGGAGGAGAGACCTGGGAAGCTGCAGGTTCTCCTTTACATAGACATTAGAACTTGACTTTTCCACAACCATTTGATACGTTTCCCATTTTAAACCTAGCTAAAGCCTTATATTTGCTTCTTTGAGAATGTAGCTAAGGAAAGAAAAAAAGATTTTTTTTTTGCCTTTTTTTTCCTCCCCTGAGAAAATCTTCTGCATATTTAATTGTCATGCAAAAATTATTTCTCACCACCCTTCTTCCCACACACAGGGCTGACCTAAGAATCTGGGAGAAAATAATCCCTTCCCTGGGATACATCCCAAAGCAAAAGGCCCAGTTTGGACCAAAGGCACAGAAAGACTTCTAGCAGCCTCCTGGTAAAGAGAGGCCCAGCAATTGTCCCCCTTAGGTTTTAGAATTTAGCTTTTGCCCTCCTTCAGCTTTTCCTAATTTTCAGGAGGAAAAAGCGAGAGACACTCTTTTGTTTTGAAATGGCAGGTGGGAATCTCCCTTCCCCGCATCCCTGTACCTGAGAAAAACCACAGCCAGGGCCTGCAATTAGAGGCTTTTGTGAAAGCTGCAGCTTTTTGGCACATTAGTGATGTGCCAACAAGATTCACACAGTGTTTTTTGCAATCCACATTTTTTCATGGCTATGTCAGAGATGCTGCAACCTTTGGCACACGCCTTATGCAAAGATACCGCAACTTCACACCGGGTCTGGTCATCCAAGGTGAGAAGCAGCACTCCTGCCCTAGAATTTCTATGGTTTCAAAGGTTCGTGAAGCACTCACCGCTGGCTGCGTCACCTGGGGTGGGTGAGTGTTCTGCTCTTGTTTCTTTGAAAAAAAAGAAAAAAGTTTAAAAGAACTCTTGTATCGTTCCTTGGCCTCAGGAAATGCATCAATCGTGAGGAGCACTTCAGCACCCTCACTACCGGGTTTGATCCCAGGGTTGTGCACGGTTGCCTCTTGGGTCACAAGCTGTACCTGCAGAACAACTGGAATGGGTTCCCGCTACAGAGAGCGGCCATACAGTACCAGCACATGTAGAATATGTAATTTCCACAAAGAGCAATTTTAGAAGGAGAAAAAAAGGCAAGGTAGAGTATCCTGTGCGCATTAGGAATGGCCTTCTGGAGGTCATTCTTTGTCTATTCCCGTACCAAGGATGGGGAAAAAAAATCTTTCAGCCTTATTCTAGAATTTCCATGCTTCTTATTCATTATGAGAAAGACTTTTAGTTTAATAAGCTGTTTCCCCTCTGCAAAAGAAATCGGTCTTCCTCGTAAAGAATTAGTGGAGGGAGGAATTTTCTGTGCTTTTTATTGACTAAGCCACATGTAGGAAGTTCTGAATAATCTTGGGGAAAAAAATAAAAAAAAAAAAACAGAGGACATGAATTTCAGAGCATGTGCTTTTGTGTTATTCAATATGACTGATAGGGAAGGACGAGGTTGAAGTTCAAGGCAAGTATGGAAGTGTAATTTCTCTCTGCGCAGTTACAAATAAAATGAGTCTCAGCTCTACAGGATTAAATTAATTAAAGATGGATCTTGTGCTCGATGTTAGTTTGATAGAACTGCAGTTTGTAGTGGTTGTATCATGAACATAAGTGGATATCTCTAGTGGCTAGCCAGTATTTTCTTTATACTCATGAGTGTTTACTATGGCACACGAATGCTAACCGGTTTTATCACGCAGTCATTATCATATCTTTTTCCTTTTCTCTCTACTATTCAGGTGTTGGTGCTACAAAATGATTTCATATCAATTAGGAATTCCATTTCCTTCAAGGGGCTACTGAAGAAACAGCCACCTGTAATGCATGCAGTTAAACTTCAGCTGCTCTGTATCTTCACAGTATCTTTTTATAAAACACCATTAAAATTGTCCTAGGTATTTCTTCCTTATAGAAGGAAAAGGAAGAAAAGAAAGAAAAGAGAGAAAAGAAAGAAAAGAAAGAGAAAGAAAAGAAAGAAAGAAAAATATACACTGTACCTGGCTGTACCTGGTTGTGTCTGGAAAATTTTTTCTTAGGAAACACAATTTATGCTGCAAGAAAAATCTTCTAAACGTGATTTTAATGATAAAAAGACAAATTGAAAATGTATCAGATTTTCCATCCAGAGTAAAAGACAAACAATAGCAAACAAGTACTATGAAGTTTCTGTACTGCTGCTGAAAGCAAAGGCACTTCATTAAGCACACTCTAAAGATGACAGCTTCTTATCTAAGGGACAGCGATAAGAAACTCAACCAAAACAAACAACTTTCAACCTTTTTTTTGGGGGGGGGTGTTCTAGTTATTGTGTGATTTTATGAAATAAAAGATTTTTTTTTTCCTAACGTACTTTAAATAATCCATTTGAGAACAAGAGTTCCAGTTGTACCTTCACACCAGTTCAAAAGTAACATTAAGGGGATCTGGCATCTGGAAGGTTAATTTTCTTATCAAAACTATACAAAATCCTAATTTTGCAGAGTAGCAATTTGGAAAAAAAATCAGCAATGGGAAAATGTTGGTTATGCAGCACTAGACATTCAGTACTCAGGGGATCAATTATAAAAACACTCATTCAGCTATTTCTATTCAAATGAACACCTGAAGAGGAGGTCTCAATGGTTTTAAAAGTGTGTGGATATTACTGGATAAATGTTAGTCCAATAAAAGAGATCATCATCTGCTATTTGTGTGCATTTAAGTTGACACTAAAAAGATCTTTGTGGAATATTGCTGCTTCTTTTTCTTTTTGTGTGTGTGCATCTTTTATCTCATATTCCCTTAACACTTTGTGAACTGAAGAAAATAGACCAAATGAGCTGTTCTTTAAGATTAAAGGGGCAGCATTTAGTTGAACACACCTGAATGTGGAAGGAGTCTATTTTCCTCACACTTATGAATATGTAATGATGTGCTTGGAGGCACAGTCACGAACCCCTAATAAGAATTCACGAGTCTGTGTTTGAAAACAGACATTTGCATTTGCCCTCTGGTCACAGTACATGGGTCATTCTTATTCAAAAATTTATTTGCTTTATTTTTCTATTCCCCCTCCCTTTCCTTCCCACCTCAAAATACTTCCTCAATTCTAGGTTTTGTTTTGAGAAAAATTAAAAAGGGAGGGCTAAATCCCTCCAGAATGTTCAGGATTCAATTAGACTGAGCACATTCAGGAATATATACATTTATTTGTGCAAGTGAAAAACTCCATTGTCTGATTTGAGGAAAGAGGATTTTTCAATCTCACAAACACATTTGCTTTGCAGAAAGCATTTGGCAGGATTTGAGAGGTAATAAAAAAATCCTACAAAGGTGCGTAACGCAACATTTGGAAAAGTGAAAATGAGGAATAGAATAGAAATATTCTATAACAGAAACGAAGTAATCTAGATTAGGGATATACTTTATAAAATTGCGTAAATACTTAGGAAAAGCTACTGCCAGGAGAAAAAACAACAAAGCATCCTAATCATTAACACAGTGAGCTAATCGGTGTCGTGTACCAGACTACCAGATTTGAAGACATGGGATCCAGGTGGGGAAGAACAAGCTGTGGAGATTGATACTTAACAAGAATATTGCACGGCTCTTAAAATTTCTTGTTTAAAAAGCTGGTGGGGAGCTACTCCAAAATACACACAGACTGTATTTTTTTTCCACTTTCTAAACAGTATGTTGTAGTTTCAAATCAGGCATAGGGAAAG
>NW_010389004.1:38813-58758 GCF_000710305.1 Buceros rhinoceros silvestris | reverse complement strand
GGGAAAGATATTGCTAAGATGTTTTAAAGCCCCCTTTTTCAGCTCTGTCTCATTTCCTCTTTTTTCTTCAAAAAAGAGCAAAGGAGGAAAAGAAGGAGAAAAGTTAAAAGTTAAAAGGAAAGTGTAAAGTTGCAGCACTTTATTCATTTTCTGAATAATAATCATGGAAGAATCGGGCCTCTCTGCCGGAAAAAGAAAAAAAAAAAAAGCCAGAGACAATTTAAAACAAACAAACAAAACCCCACGAACAAACCCAAGCAAATTCATTTGCAGAGAATGGAATTATTGAGCTACTGCAAATCACCATGAACAATTTCAGATGCTCGCTGATATCAAACCCCCACATTAATGCTTATATATTCTACAGCTGTATTAAAGATTTCATCATCATTTTACTAAGGGTCAGTGGAAGATGAACACCCACCCCAAGGCATGAGAGGATTTCGAAACACTCAGAGTAAAAGTTGTAAGCCTAATTTGTGGAGATGTTTGAGCTTATCGTTGAGATGCTGAGGTTGCTCTTGGTGGAGCGTATACACGCACAGATACGCACCGAAAGTGTGTGTGCACCCCCAGTACATGTACGAGCACAGGTGTGCACACAGGCACACTCACCCAGAGCTTGAATCGATTACAGTTTAATACACATTTTCTAGATTTTACATCACAAGTGTGACTTCGCTAGGAAAAAAGAGTCTATTGTGACAGCCCTAGTCAAGGAGCAAGCCATTATTTGAGATCTAACAGTGACACCTGCAGTCGAGCCCCACACACTAACATGCAAACACCTCGTTTAGAAAAATACATCCATATTTTTGAATCGCACATATCTCCTGCTTAATTATCCTTGTGTTCCTCAAATTTGCCTCTCCCACTGGCAGCACAATCAGCTTCCACACCAGCATGAATCAGCTTTTCCTCTTATAAAGCAAACAGCCAGCCATAAAGTATATAAATAGCCCAGAAAAGCTTCCTTGCGCTGCGTGGTGGGAGTAGAGCTGCCCATGCATATACATACACCCAGAGCTCTCCTCCACAAGCCGGCATTTCGGAAGAACCACCTGCACGTCTGAAAGGCTTATCTCCACTTTTCAAAGATTTAACCACTTCTCTATAATTCCAATATAAAGCATTACATTTTGCATGAATAAGGATTCGATAACCTGATGATGTTGATGAACCCCCTTCATTTTCTCTGCTCCCTCCGTGGTTTTGGTTACCAGCTGGTGAGTGTCAGTAACATGGACATTCTGTTCCCCTTCCCTCCCCAACGGTCCAGGAGTTTTTGTTGTTTCCCCATTATTTAAAGCACACATTTGTTTTGTTTTTAAAAACAATGTTGTCCTTTGGTTACTGCTCTGAAGGCTACTTTTACAGGTCTGACTCTCCATTTAAAGCAAATAATATGTGCAAGTCTGGATTTCATTTTTCCTTTTTGCTATTTTCACAATTTACTGTTTAATCAGCTTCCTCTCATATACTAGAAAACAAGCTCCTCTTTCTCTTTTAAAAGCAAAAACCGCAACTAAAATGTAAATCTTACTTTGCTGTAAGATGATTATTTTATATCACCAATTCTTTTGGCCGACTGCAACAGTTTCTAACCAAGATAGGTATTCTCATTTCACCCAGGCACGGGATGAACTCGGATTTAAGTTACAGCTCTTGGAGCTACTTCTTTCATCATGTAAGCTTCTAGAACCTCGCAAATAAACGTGGGTTCACATGAACAAAAAGATTTCTGTATGACTTTTGTCGATATTCTGCTGATTGCTAGTTCAGCAGCAGATGTGCTGTGCTTAGTGGTGCATATACAAGAAGCATTCCCTAATCCCTGAACAAACTTCTTACCTCTAAATACATACAGGATAAGATATCTAAACTCAATTTAGCAACTATGCTCTTAAATCTACCAGAACCAAACAGTGAAAAAATACTGTTAAAACAAGCACCTGTTAGCAAAACCCAAAGAATCCTACTAAACCAAAACACCGCTAACCATCGATCAAAATAAATCAGGTATAGTTCTACACAGGTTAATTTCTATTATCAGAGCACCCTGAACCCCCGCGTCTTTGCTTCACGAGTGCAGTTTTAAACTCCTCTGGTTTTCTTAGTGCCACACTCTGTCAGTCACAATTTGCTGCAGAGAAATGAGTTGTCATCAGATCAGACTTTTTAACTGCATATGAATGCAGATGGATCCATTATGGTATTTAAGTGCACGAAAAAAATAAGAAGGTAGTGTCATCTGCTGGCTGGATTACAAAACCTGGAAGCATAGCTTGTGGTGCAGAGCTTCCTGCTGCATCACCAGTTCCCTTTGTGACTGACCCTGGTACACAGCTGGGTACAGCACCAGAATATCTTCATTTATGAACTGAGAGAATTTCAACCCTCGTTCACAGCCAGACTCTCAGGCCTGGACCATCAGCTCCTCAGCAATGATCCCTCCTGTCCCTGGACCGTGCAGAGGAGAAAGCAGGGATGCTCAAGGGCAAATAGAAAGAACACATGTTCATCCATCAGCTCCACGGGTTCCTGGGAGAGGCTCCGTGGCAGGCCATTGCCTTGCCATTCACCTGCCAGGACCAGAGCAGCCCTTCAGGTGAATCCTTGGAGCCACGCGTAAGCTATTGCAGTCCTGAAACTGTGGATCTCACAGAGGCAGAGACCGAAATTTGCTACAGGAATGACCTCTTCCAGCTTAATGTACAGCCTTACTCTATGAGCAAACCCTCAAGCAAACAGGCCAAGGAAGAACATTTTTTTCCCTCTATTCCTCCTTTTACCTCTTTTAAATTGCGTTGGAGCAAGGTATCACAGGACCACAGCAATTTTTCTTCAGAAAAAGCGCTGAAACTTGGTGCAAGTAAAAGCTTGCAACATCTGACAAGCACTCACAACTACACCTATTGGAAAATGCATATTGCCTTCACTGCAGCCACCAGATGCACATTGTATTTTAATAACTACTTGAGAAAAAAACCTGGACACATCTTTATTTCCACACGTTTCTTACAACAGTTGACTACTGTAATATTTTATCGGGAGGACAATAAAAGCAAGTAAGTACACAGAGATCAACAAGGGGCAAGTTACACTCAGGCCCACAAAACAGATGACTCCTGATGTTATCTGCCTGGAGGGTGTTAACTGCCACGGTGGATAACTCCGACATAGTCCAGAGGGTTCTCTTCTACTTTCCCTGCACCCTCTTGACCCCACTCATTTCTCCACTGCTCAGCACAAAGATGACCACCCAGTACCAGTTGTATACCACGGACCCTAAGAAACCCTGGTTTTTCAGCCTCTAGGATTTAAAAGTTGCATTCTAGAACTTTAAGATTTACAGAGATTGCTCTACAGTATAACAAAATCCCAAGCAAAATTATTGACTGTCTTCTCAGTTCCACACAGAAGAAGAGAATCCCAGCTCAGTGCAGGAGGACAGGTCTGATTTGGGACCAGAGAAGAGGATGGAAAGTTGCTGCAGAGGTGCATTTTCAAGATGCATTTTGTGGCATCTGCCTAAGTTCTCCTCAGCTTGTACCCGTGTTATTGTCTTATTACCTTGGAAGAAGCGTTACAAAATCACCACATTTAATAAAAAAAAAAGAAAAAGAAGAAAAAGAAAAAAAATTCAAGGAAAAATATAATTTTAGAAGAAAAGGCTATGCATATGCAAAGTTGATTCAAATGCTTTCAGACTACACCATAGAAAAGCTGTGGCCTAGTTTTTGAAATACATATTTCACTTTATTTTGCACACAGCTGGGTTTATATTGGCACTCTCACTAATATGCAAAATGCAGTATCTTGTATTCATGAATGAGTCTTTATAAAATGCCAGGAGGGCACCTGCTTTCTTTTCTTTAAGTCTGTATCATGACAAAGAAGAAGCCTGTATTAATGGCCAGCTTCCAGCTCTGACCACAGCCTGGAGGGATTTATGCCAGCTGTACACAGGTTTGGAAGTAAACAACATGCCCCGGTCAAAAGGAGTTTCTTACACTCCACGGAAAGAGACTGCTAATGAGATGCAACGTGCTGAAGGAGGGAGTGCACATCACCACTAATGTGTGTGGAGCTGTTACAACAGAGTGTATGTGCTCTGGGATGCGTAGCACACATCCTGGTCCTATTCAGTATATAAGTCCAGTATACTATAGACGTCATCCTGTCCTTAGAGCACTGCTGTAGACACACTAGCCAAACGTCTTCCTAATCGTGGTGCTTCTCAGGGCTCAGGCTCAGTGGCTGCCACAGCACTAGGCAAACTAATTAAAGGCAGTTGAAGGTGGTAGAATTTCTTTTTTTAAAAAATAATTTAAAAAGATGCACCATATCTCAATGGTTTAGAAGGCAGGCTATTGAAATGACTCCTCATCTTAAGAAGCTGCTTTGTCTGCCATCCAAATCTGACAGGATCTGTGTGCACTGAATTTCAGGTCATGATGCAGAACTCACCTCCCTCCCTCTCTCAGGATTTTCTCAAACAAACCAGAAAAACATACATGAGACAGCTTGATAAAGACTTTAATGTAGAATTGATTAAACATATACTTCAGAAAAAGATATTTATAAATAAGATACGGACAACAAATATTACACGGTTTCATAGACATTTGTGCAGATACTTAGACTTCAAACGGGAGTTTTGAAAAATTAGACATATATACTCATTATGTGGGCATGTGAGAAAAATCAGATATTCAGCTCGAGCCTGTGAACTGGATTTGATCAAAATGTATTACAATGTTCCTATATTAAATGTATTCAACTTATCTACACTGCAGGATTGTTCCTGCAATGTGTTTTCTGGTTCTCATGCAGATTAATTCTTTTTCCTGACTAAACAAAGGCACCACAATCATCTTAGTGTGCGCTTCTGAGGTAAGGAAGATACTGCATGGTCAAATCAGCCTGCATTTGATCAGGATGTTATCGAGCTGGTAGCTTTCCATCTTTACTGCACTATGTTGCATGGACCATTTGAATGCCAGACTGCAAATTTTGCCAAATGTAAAAAGAAACTGAAAAGTAATGGACATGATACAGTTATAATAGAACAAGCATGTGTACAATATTGCATCAAATCTCCTAACCAAACCTTCAGGAATATTAAAATCCATGAAGACAGAACCATTTTTGCGATCAGTTCTTCAAAAAGTAATAATCTTTCTTCCACTTCCCAATTCCAGATCCAAGCCATGTCCTTATTCCTGCAGTAGGAAGAGGCAGAACGAAAAAGCAAAAGAACCATCCACCAGAAACCAGTTGTTGAATCAAGCTGTGTTCACACGCTTACCCTTGTCTCCCAACTCCCTGCAACAGCCTACAAATCTCTTGCCACAAAATGCTTTGTCACTTTTGCGTGGTTTAAACCCTGCCAGCAGCCAACCACCACGGACGCACTTCCATCAAGTATCATAACAATTAAGAGGTGCTTATTTCAGGACCGTATACTGCATGCAGGTCTTCCTGCAGAAGTCAGTTTTAACTCCTTAGACATCTCCCTCTGGAAGATGCAGTTTGCACTGCAAGATGCGAGTTTAGCAACACAGTGTCTGCAGCAGTCTGCTCCAAAACACTGCAGGATCGGAGGAGATTGTTAAATAGTTCTTAGTCTAATAAATGTATTCGATGCAGAAAGCAAAATTTTATTGATCAATTAAACTACCATTCAACTAAGCAGGATCATTAACTATTTTACTAGTAGAAAGAAGAACCAAAACCAGAGGCAATGAGTTTGACACTGGCACATCCTAAAAGGACTCCCAAAATATTTCATGCACTAAAGGAACTAAGAGAAATAAAGTCATCCTGCATGAAGGATCATCCAGTGTCCTGCATGAAGGTCGTACTCTCTCATGATGCACTATTTTAAACATCCACACTATTGACATCCTGTAACAGCAAGCCGGATTTTTCCATTTTTCGACCTAGGAGTAAAAGTAGATGCGTGCCTTCTGTACTCAGGTGGCAAGACAGATCCAATAAAGTTCTGCTGGCAAACAAAAACATGTCACAAATACTAAACTGAAGGTTCTCTGAGCTCCATCTCCATTTTTATTTCCTCATTCCTACTCCCTATTCTTGCTAATCCCACTCCTGATAGAGCATATTTTAAAAGTATTGGATAGCCTCTTCTTGGATCCAGGTAAGTAAACCAAGAAGAGACATGGTTTACATGTCTTAAGAGACATTAGGTAAAAACAGGAAATATTAAACAAATGGAACTACAGTTTTGAGATGCGACTTCTTTTTAATTAATTCTTTCAGTGGGGTGGTTGCATGAAGCAGACAATTATTTTTGCAAAGACTAGTAACAATTCAGAACTGTAGGAAAGCTCTGGTCGTTGTCAGAATACAAACTGCAATTATTTGCTGTATCCATCTTTCCCAGTGTGCAAGTTTGGTTGTCATTTGCAGTTATCTGGCAGAATCTGATTTAATCCTACCAATTAGAAAGGGGAGTCAGCAACTAGTTTTCTACTTCTTAGCTCCACTGCTGAATTACTAGGCGACCTTGGGCAAGACAACTCCTCTCTATCTTCATTTACCCACCTATTGTATTTATTTAGCTCATAGGAGCATCAAGAGGCTTAATTAATGTTTGCAAAAAGCTTTAAGATCATCAGATGAAAAGTGCTTATAAGTCCAAAATATTATAAAGTCAATGAGAAAAAAAAAAGAGAAATGGAAGTGCCAAGAGAGCCAATTGGACAAGCGGCCCCTCCTGTCAGCACTGTCCGTATTTCAGTTTCTAGTTCACGAGTGGAAATACACATGGCTGTTTAAATACAGTCTCATGTATGTTCCGCTGTGTGCAGAACCAGTCACCACAGTTTGTAGATCTGAAGAAGATTAGAAAGCTGTAAAAGAACTCTTTCGAAGATGTATGTTCCAACTCCAACACAAAAGAAATTCTTTCTCCAGAGTGGTTCTGTGCCCATGGAAAAATTCCCAGTGACAGTCAGCAGCACGTACACGGAGTTTGATTTGCCATTTTTATACACTGTAACTTTTTTATCAGTAGACACTGGGAAGCATCTTCCTTTGATTATTTTATGAGAAAGGGCTTGAATTTAATATCTGCAAGCACATAACCAGTGCCTAAATAAATAAGAAACTCCTCTCTCCCCAGTGATCCTCACGCTATGGCATCTACATCACTGCCATTAACCTCTTCCCTAAGGAATTAGAAATAACTCCAAGATCCCAAAGAAACACTATTCCTTGGCTGACTGGACCCCCATCAGGAGACACTGCTTTCGTATTTGTCCTCCTAACCTGATGATGAGTAGCCTTGGCTTAGAAGTGCTCACGTAAGTGACCTAAGATACTGCAACACTGTCCCACCTCAGGCAGGACCAGGCCAGCCGAAGATGGATTAACTTGTTACTATGGCAGTAGTAGTTGTCAAAATGAAAGTTACAGCGGTCCATGTTCCTTCCAGTTTTTATTCTGCACTGCTGCACAGGCTGACCCTTAAAAGGTGGCAAACTTGAACGTCCACTGCTTGCTTAGACTACCTTGTACCTAAACGGTTGTTCTGCCACCGTGTGATGCTACGTGCGCTGCAGTAGCAATGCATTGCCTTCTGCTGCTTCATAAACCTTATGTGCATTTCCTCCATCTAGAGCTGTCAGACATACCACATTAAAAAGAACTTTTTTAATCAACAGAAAAATAGGTTATTTTTGTATTTACTATGTAAAGTGCACTTCAAAATTAAGTTTTCCTTAACAAAATTAAAACCCTTTACACTTACCATTGTGACGAATCTAAATGCAAACCACGAACAGACTCATACAATACCATCTTCCCCAATTTTCAGACAAACTTCCATATGAAAGCAACTGAAGCTTGGACAACTAGAAAAATTCATAAAGTTATAAACAAAAGAGAAGCCAGTCTTCCAAGAATGTCCTCACCACCTTCACTGGTTGTGTTTACGGGGTGAGATAGAGCACAGATGTACTTCATTAGTTTGTAGTGTCAAAAGCTGAAAAGTGGTGTAGCCAAAATTAATGTTCATATACATTATACTTAATATGCATTGTACCAATGTGTCAGCAAGCTACAAAGCTTGCAGACAATACAAAAGCAAACAGAAAGGAGATGATTAAATAGCTGATAACCAGAACACCAAACAGGTATACAGCCTTTAGGATCTAAACCTCTCTGTATTTTTCCTGAAGAAATACCCAACATGCTCACCTCTGTGTTTATATAAAATTAAAAAAAAAAAAGCAAAATAGGATGCAGCATGTCGCCAGATAAAAACAGCACCAAGTTGCCCAGTCATGTTCTCTTCCACTACTGTAAAAGTGTTCCAACAGAATACACAGGAACCTTCGCTCTTCTATGGGATGCCCTTAGAACTAATTTACAGCAGGTTATAAAAATTGTATCTGATACAAATCAGAGACTGGAAAACTAGCATTTGAGTTTTAAGTGGTGGGTGGTTCATGCTTACAGAAGAATCCCACATAATACTTTTAGAGCATGTTCAATATGAGAATTCCATGACACTCTCAAATGTTCACAGCCAGGATTTACGAAATCTCGGATAATCACTAATCTCATTTCATCTACAAGAAGGTTGAAGCAAAGAGCCAATCGCCCTGTCAAGGTCACATATACACAAGTCAGGATCAGAATTCAGGTTTGGTTTGCCGTGAGCTAGTCTAACAAACTGCTTCATGCCATCGTGATGAATTATAGTGCGGGTTTGTTTGCTTACACATTATATATTATTTATCCTCATAGAGCTACCTAAAAGCATCTTTGAAAGAGTATGACCATGACCCCTTTCATTTTGAAGGAACTAAAACACTAGAATTATTTTATAACAGGAAACATCCTATAGCACCAACATGAGCTGTTACAGCTGAAGGCAGTGACGACACGCAACATTGGTGGGACACATAGGAATGGACAATTTATTCCCTCAATGCTTTAAAAATTTTTGCTAGTTGTCAGGTAAGGCATGTTGCATTCAGTTTGACACTTAACAGTGGGTGATGAAAATGAAGATGAGTATAACAACATACTAGAACATTGAACAGTAATAAACAAATAACGAAGCTAGAAGCCTACTTCCATAACAAACATTCAGATTATCCTTGAAAAACTAATGGGCCAGAAAGAAAAAACCAACACGCTGCGGTGATTGCAAAACTCGAAGTGTGATTTCCACGTATTTTTTCAAGTACAGCCTATAGTAAATCAAACATAAAAGTATTCTTTCAGCTAAAAAAAAATTCTTAATGGTACTAGATCAAACTTGCCATTTTGACTTCATCCATGAAGACAGAACATCTGGTGTGCTTCTGGCTAGACAGGTCTTATTCAGAGCAACAGTATTGAGACTACGAAATGATTCCTAGACTTTAAAAACAAATGTAAACACATCATGTTAGTTTATTTCCCTACTTTTTTTTTTTTTTAAAATCATCTTAGGTTACCATAATCAGAGTCAGTTAATGGACAGACTTGATATTCTCTAGATTAAACCCACATTTTCATAAAACAAATTTTGATTTTTAATTTTTTTTTAATGTAGCCTCAGTCAAGATGCAAATTTTTTTTAAATTGACAAGAAATTCCTTGTGCCTGTATTAACTACTGGAAAAAGGTTACTACATCAAGTCAACATTTTTTTATTCACAGCAACTACTACAAAACCAGATTTCATCCCTATCTAGGTCAAAGGCTCGTAGAACAACCCCCCTTTTCTTAGTGTTTTGCTGTTGTTAAGAATGAAAAAGAATACATATGTAGTAGTTTACCAATGAATTAATAAATTCATCCTTAGGTATTTCAAACCAGTTAAAAAAAATTAGGAAAAAATGTCCTGTGGGAAATAACGCCTGAAAAAAGTCTGTGCTAGTATTTGTACAATTTGTCCACAGAAAATTTTCTACCACCACTTAGAATTCTATCAGACCAAATGACTGATCTTCCTCCTGTAAATACATTCAAAAGCAAAACACTGGCGTGTGGGCTATTGAAACTGTTTTTTAAGTCATTGCTCTTGATTAGGTTTGTGAGGATCTTTTTATCAAGGAATAGATGCTACAAGGAAAAAAAAATGAGATATTGCATTTATTGGTCAGAGTGATCATTAGCGTATAGAAAATCCACACACTGTCCTGGATGAAGATAACAAATGGTAGGAATAATCACTAATAATTCCAATATACTGTGTGAGCAGATGGCCTAAACTATCAAATGTTTTATCAGCCTTACTGGTTTTTTTTTTTTTTACACTGTGATGGATAAAAATTATACATGATAAACTGTGGCTGAGACAATGAATACTTCCATCCATCACTCTGGGCTTCTCTTATTCAGTCATGTGCCTGAGTCGAATCAAGTTTATGACACCTTGGCAGGGAGATTCCTACAGAAGCTAATATCTACATTGAGTACATGAATAATGCATTTATTCCCCATAAAAGCAAAAAATGTTAAGAACAAGGGATCTCTATTTCACTTCATTGAACCAGACCACAATGAAATATTTTAAAAGTCCTAACAGACAAACATTTTCAGGACTTACCTACCCTAGCCTTTATACCACTGCTGAAACTGCATTTGCTCTCAAGAAGCCATACAGATTTTAAAAAAATTGTGACAATCCTAAATAAGAGAAATCTCGCTTAGAGAACACAAGCTAAAAATCTAATAGAAATCCTTCATATAAGCTGCTGACTCTTCTCCCCACGCACTGAAGAGGCTTGGCACAGCGTCCAGGCACGGCCAGCTCTCTGCTGGGGGCAACGTTCTTGGCTGTGAAGGCAGAGCATGCCCTCTGTCACTCATGGCGAGCAGTCCTGTCCAACTGTCTCTTTTCAACAACTTTATCATCAATCTCTTTATTAACAGCTCCACTGCAGACCGAGAACGCAAACAAGGACAGTGCGCATGCCAGATTTCTGGAAGGCACACAGCATCAGACACCATACAGGGCACGGTTTCAGCAAAGCTGAAGCAGAAGCTGTAGCACAAAATTCTTACAAGTACCATGTTTATTACCTTTACTTAGAATCAAACTTTAATGGTGGAGAGGCGTGGGGCGGGGGGAAGGTTATTCCTCAAATGTCAAGGATCCCCTCTCCCTCCAGCTTTATTATAATGCCATTTGAAATGCCCGATCAATGAAGGGTATGTGACCTAACATTCCATTCATCTTTAATAATTAATTTTATCTGCTTTAGGTTAGTGTATTATCCTAACTGAAACAAACGTCACAGACAGAATCTTAGATGAACTGAAAAGTTTTAATTTATGTGTAGATTTTAAGCTTGTAACACATTTCGGAGCCTTATTGAGGCAATTTACTAAAACTACAAACACAAAAGGCATGCATGAAGTATACGTGCTGGCTCGCAAGTCAGACGTAAAGAGACATTTGCACTTGTAAGCTGGCTGGTATCTGTATGGGCCACAGTTATTATGGGGCAGATTCAATGCACTGGCTATTTTCTGAAATTAAATAAATGCAGCTTTCCTTTTCCCAACAAGTTGGGAGTTTTTAATCACCTTACATCAATAGTAATTTTGCTTCTTATCCTTCCTGTTAAATAAGAGCCAGAATCCAGGCAAGTAAAGACCGTTATTTACTGCAAAAGCTAAACTTGATTGTATCTGCATATACTATTAAATAGTTTTTTTCCCAACCATAAGTATATTGTTAGATTAGATTTTTTCTAAATTCAGTATCTTTAGAGTTTGAGGTAAAAATTTAATAAAGTGTGTATGACATTGTCATTCTTAGTTTATTTTAAACATTCCACTAGAATATAGACAATACAAAAATACTGAGATCATAAAAAAAAAAAAGATGTGCTAAAGAGAAACCGTGATTTGGTTAATGCATTAAGTGTGGGAGGAAGAAAAAAAAGTTACCTGAAGATAACATTCCACGATTTAGTCAGAACAATACAAATAAGCTTAAACTTTATTAAAAAACCATTAGCGCTTAAATATCCAAAAAGCAGATAGGACATCCAGCAGCAGTGGCAATACTTTTTTCATAATAAAACATGCTCTCTGAAGTTTGGTATCAAAGTTTGCATTCCTTTGGTTATCACAGCAGGTGTTTGATGTTTACAGATATTTCAAATTAATATAGTTTGAACTTTGTAGACATTTCAAACTGCATCTGCCTCTATCAACAAATCCAAGATGTTGTTTCTGTTGAACAGATCCTTAATTGTACTAAGATCATTAAACTAAAAAAGGTTTATTGCTGACATTTTTCCAATACAAAACCTGGATCTTTAAAAAGTGGACCTACCAAGTACTTACATAATATACATGTATACAGACATTCAGGAGTTTACTATCAGTACCTGCATATTTTTAAGTCACCAATTTTTTTTTTAATATTGTTAAGCCACAATAACAATGAAGAGATTAAGCATAGCAAAGCTACCTAGCTAGTGTGCTTATGAAGTTTCATAGATGATGCCAGATCACTTCAACCTGTGAAATGCCATCTGTACCAATACACACAACTTCCAAAAAATATTATGAGAAAATAAATACTCTGATTCCTTGGTCACTACCACCACAGCAGTTTTTCCTCCATATAGATTCCAGCGAAGTAGTATCTAGAGTGTTCTGGCTATACTGAATTATTTTTGGTTATTCTAGAAGCTAAAGAACTGTTTTAACATTTACTGTTGACTGAAATTGGTTCTATCATAAAAGTACATTTATTATCGATACTCATTACTACTCAGTTACTATATACTTGTAGCTACAAGTTTCAAGATTTTGCCATAAAAAAAAAGCATTAAGAAGTGGCATGCACACATACTACCTATAAGAGAGAAGCACAACTTTAGCTAGAACTCATCAAGTCTAAAGCCATCTGTTAGAACCATAGCTTATTAATGTTAATTATTTTGGCTACAACAGTAATTTTCAGCTCCTTGTTTGCAGTTCCTTATCAGTCTGTGAACTTACTTCTGGAGGTTCATGATGGGCAACTTGGAAAAACAAGCCTATTGAAGCCTACTGCCAGTAGATTGAGAAACACTGAACAAAAATTTGTGTCTACTAGCAGATTTTTATTGGTCCAAGAAAATGAGGAAAGAATTAAAGCCATAAATAACATCAGCTGTGATGAAAGGGAAATGGAGTGGGCAAGATATAAAGATGATGAATCTGTTCTAAACAAGACAAGCAATTGCATGCTGTGAAAAATAAATACAACACAAAGGTTGATTATTTTAGGCAGGGTAATTATAATATGAAGACCATAATCATCAGTGGTTTTAGCAGTTAAAGAAATTTTAGTCAAAAGGAGGCCCCTTATTAAAGTTACTCATATCAAGCATTGGGAGGATTGGGCTCATGCTGATAACAAAGATCAGTCAAATGAAGCGCAGCTACTCCTAATTTTTACTTTAATTTCAGGGCAAGCTTAAATTATTCGAGAAGAAGAGAAATAGTGCCATCTGCTGACCTAAGAAATAGTCACTTGCAAGAAAGGCCAGTGTAAGATGCCAAAACTCTTACAGTTAATGTTTTCAAAAAGTGGAGTCCAAACTTTTAATGGTGTAGCCCCAAATTCTTTATGCACATATTTCTTCTAGTTTTGTAACATTTTGAGAATTTAAGATTTTGGGATGTACTCCTAATACAGAGACAAGGAATGGATGCTCTTAATATTTCTTTTTTGCAATAAACTCTGACCCTGCCAAGCCACTGCGCAGTCCACAACCTCTCCCTTTAACCGACTAGAGCTTAACATCTTGCTGAGTGTTACTATCACTCAGTAAAACTAACAACATGCTTATTTCGAGAACATTCATTTATTTACTATTTCTTTTAGGCCACACTGTATTTTGTCTTCGCCAAGAATTTAAGAGCCATGTATAAATCAGAAGAGTATAACCAATTTTGCACATTCAGAAAAATCACGCAACTATGGGATTGTGCTGTTTTTTATTGTGTTTTCAATGGAGAAATACATCATCTGTTTACAAAATAGCTCTTGAAAAATACAAGGAGTACAGATACTATAAAACAAAGCAAACTCCAGTCATGAGACACTACGTACATCATGCGAAAGCAACAGTCTGATCTCCAGGTTATGAAAACTAGAATTAAAAAGTCACTATACAGAAAGGTTCCAAGTTTCCAGCTTGGCAAAACTTGGGTGCAGTTACATGAAACGTTTAATAAAATGAAAAAAAAAGATTTTCCAATGTGTAAACAAAATGACAAGACTAAATTTGTGCCTGGCAATTTCGATCTAAACTCCATAGCTACACAAAATACACAGACACCTTGTACACTTCAACTGTTAATATAACCTTCTTTGGGAGGTGGACAACGGCAGGCTGCACAGGGCAAGGAAAAGAGAAATATTGTATACTAGACATCTTAGACAAATGGCAAAAAAACCCCTTCGGTTACTGCACAGCCTAAGTAAAAGATAAGCTACACTCTGACTTTGGAGAATTAATTTAGAAGGATAAGGGCAAGAGTGTAAGTAATTTAATTTTAACATGAAAGATGCACGTGTAGTAGGATGGAGCACAATGGGAGAAGGGAGTTCATCAAACATGCTAACCAAAGTATGGGAAGTATGATTAGACATCCCACATATTTCAGACTTAAGTAATAGTAACATGAAGTTTGTTATCTACATCTGGTATTACTGTTGGTATCCCTCATGTTCCTCATACTGCTGTTCTTTGCCATGAGAGACTCAGTTCTTTCAAAAGAAAAAGTTGTTATTTTTTGATAGAACTACAAGAACAAAAAATAGAAGTAAGAGAGCTTACTAGATGTCAAGTGCTTACTAGAAATGTGTTTTTTAAAAATTCAGTGTTTTTCAGTATGTAAAACTATTTCTGATGAGCCATCTAAAAATAAAAAGGTTAAAATTCTTAGGGAAAAAACTTTTTGTCTTTATTTAAAATTTGAAGCTTTTTAATCCATACATTACTTTTACGGAGTGTACAAAATTCATCTTATATTTAGTGACTCAAAGGCCGTCAAGACAGGTGTTACATTTCACAGGCACACAATATTTACTTAAACACTTTAGTCATGGGACAAAATTCTGAATTTGTGCCTACAGGCCACAAGGTATTATGATAAGGTAAGGGGTGGGGGGGCAACCAGATGAGTACATGGCTTGTTTTTATTTCGTATGAATAATTATTGTCCTATATGGTGCATACAAGCTGCAAAAAACCCCCCAACATTAAACACAAAAGCTTTTCCCAAGAAATAAAGGGATTAAAAAGGGACTAAGGAGTTTGATTACTCAAAAGAAAGTTTATTCGCTGTTTGACTGCTGATCCGTATGCACCTTAAAACAATCCTATAAATAAAAGTAGACCACGTCTTAATCGTGTCCCATCAATACCAAACTTCCCAATTACTTCCTCAACTTACATCTTATAACCTCAAAATTTGACATTTCATTTTAAAGGCTTACTGCTGCTTGATGGCAGTTTTACTAGATATACTATGCACTTTGTTTTCAATGTATAGTATATCACAGAACTTCATCCAATTTGCAGATTACTACTACTGAAGAGATTCTTCAATAAAACAAAAGTGTATCAGCTGAAGATCTAAAATTAGTCATACTCCAATAAAAAAAGTACATAAAAGTGCATTTAAGGGATTCTTATGCCAGTTTTATCTCAATTTTGAAACAATGCATCAAACAAATTCAATCAGTATGTCAAATATGGCTACAAATAGTGTTCGTGTTTTTAAAGGCAGTAATCCTTCGAAATATTTAATGTAACTGTTGCTAACACATTAATTGTACTCCTGGCTTCACATACTAACCTGGACTTCCAATCATGTGGTGATTTTAGCCCAGAAAGGGAAGTGCACAAAATATACCTAAATCCATTTGCGATTATGTTCTAGTCTTGCACCCTCCATTCTCCTTTTTTCTAGCATTAGAAGACAACAGGTTGAGTTGGCAGATACTGTTTATGGACCCCTGAGGTTGTTTTTACCGGTTCAATCTCAATTTTATAGAATTCTTGATAACAGGAATAGGATTTGCAGGGAGAGCAGGGATATCTGAAAGGTCTGTACTGGGTGTTTTCTGAAAAGAAAAGAAGAACTTGGTTGTATTTAACTTCGTAAATATCAAAAGAAAAATACTGTAGTAATTGGCATTAACTTTCACAAACAAGATCTTTAGAAGAGTTCCAGGAATATACCAAGGTAAGGATAATTACAAGTACAGAAGCAGATACTACGGAAAATTTGTACAAGAGTCTCTTTCATAGCATGCATTTCCTTTTTTGATCACTGCAAGAAGTTAGGAAGTACTGCAGATAAAGTTGAGCCTACTACCAACCTGTATTAGAGTAAAACATAATATCCAAATAGTAAGGGTGCTTCAGTGACACCTGCGATCTGATCTACATTTAGTATTTAAAAATTCCTTTGATTCTTAAACCTCAGCTCCTTAGAGGTGAATGACAAAAAACTCCCCAATGCAAAGTATGTGTCTTCATACATTCACATTTCAGACTGTTTGAAAGCTTTTCAGATTTCCAACTTTTCATTTAGATGAAAAAGGTATGATGAAGTCAAACACCGCTATATGACTGGATTAAGAATTTCACCTTGAAAATAATCTGAACACTTTTTTCTCACTTAAAAGACTTAAATCCCATTCAGCAAAATTATACCTAAAGCCAAATAAAGGAGAGGAACAGTGTCAAGATTCAGTGTAATCCGCTGCTTTCTCACATGCTTAACAAGCCTCTATTGTTGGTTTGTTTTACCAGCTTTTATTGTTGGTTTTAACTTCGAACTATTTCTCTTCCGCTGCAACAGATTATTTGCCATCACAGTAACCCCGTTATTATGCGTTACTTCCTATGATTTATCATAGAATGTTTTCTCACGTCATAAACGTTCAATATTAATATAAGGTACATGATACATGAGAAAAAACTGCATTAAAAAGACTGCTCTTAATTGTTGTTTTATTAAAAAAAATAATCAATCACGTTAACACTGACTGGTACAGTAGCACAGCACAACGTAACAAGGACTCTGGGCAAAAGAGCTTTAATCTCCTGTCCCTCCCCCACGGCCCCAGTAGCCCACCCTGTTTGGTTCTGACCTGCACTTGAACGTGTTTCTATCTTCTGCAACATGGACAGTGTTTGAAAGAAAGCCGTGGAGAATATTGAAAAGTGACAGAAGAAGCCACTATTCTTTTACAGTTTCCAGGTTATTTTTTAAGCAACAACTACATAGTTTGTAATAGCTACAAAACTTTATATAATCATCTGTCAACAACAGGTGAAATAATCTTGGCATAGCAAATGACTTAAAATCTTTCCTGAAAGACTTGAGTGCCCATGCAACATCTAGAGCTTTAGCAGTTTTGGTACCTTTATTAGGTACTACTTACACAGTTTAAAAACTCCAATAACAAATACCATTAATACTATTGCAATATCTCTCCTTTTTCAATCAATACATTTACTACACATCATTTAATGAGTAAAGTGTGCATAAAATGCTTTGTGATAGTGAAACTTCATTCAATCAGTAGAGCACCAAGGGCAGCTTAAAAATGCTAGTAAAAACAAAGATGTGTTCTCTAGAAGTTGTTACAATATTAGGAACAAAAGTGAATGCCATAGAATTCTTAATTTAATGTCTATTTTTCCAATGCTCCTTACACTTGTAATACCTGCAGTGATGAAGCAACACAGCTGGCTAATGAATTATAAGACTGTCTGAAATGTAACTTCAGATTCTGATATTTGGTATGAGAGAGAACTTACATTTTCAACCTCTAGCAGGATACCTTTGAGCAGCAGCTATTTAAAGCATTTGTTCCTTAGTTAGAAAGGATTTTTCTGTGATGTGCAAAGCACAAAGGAATAAACTGAGCCCCTTACTTTGAAGGTGCAATTCAGAAGAGCGAATCCAGCTTCGGTCAGTTTGTATGGCAAGCCATACATGTTTAGCTACAGTGCACATTCAGTAAAATCAATGACCATCTAAAACACAAAAATTGTGACAGCGACAAAAAGCAGCTTTCCATACAATGGATTTATATTAAAATTTATACATTTTTTTAAGGTCTGAACTCGTTTTCATTTCAATGTTTTCACCACAGATTAGTATGTGCACACACACACGTGTTTTTTAAAAACAGTACCTGAGGAGCTTGCAGAGAAGTTGACTGAAGAGTTTCTGTTTGAGAATTAACATTCACTTCTGTCTCAAGTTGCTCCTAAAAAACCGAAAGCATCAACAGTTAACACTGCTTCCAATTACAAAAGCTACTTATGCACAACTCCATTAACCTGACTGCCTGAAATGGTGCATACACAGCAAAAGAAAAAGTATCAGTACTTGCTGTATTGATACCCATCCTTTTTCAACTGAGAAATCTCCACACTAGAGAGTGTTTTGCTGATCAGTAACTTGACATCAACACAAGTTACTCCACTTTTGAGTTGCCATTTGTTTAATGACTTAACACCTTTTATAAGGAATCCTATAGGAAAACATTACATGTCATTCAGCTCATTAAAGACAAGTAGTACAGGATTAAGGAAGACCATGTGAAAAGCTACTGAATGTGTTGCAAATACAACTGCTTTTCCATCATGTTTTTCCATCATTCTGCCAGAGTTTTCCTGCTACTTCAATGGCTTGAATCAGCTTCCTGGATGAACAGATGAATGTCACAGCTAGATTTTCAGGTAAAACACTGGGACTGCTGAAGCAGGACAGTGGTAGAGTCTCATTTTCATGAGAACAGCCTGTGAGTTAAAACCGTACCACTCAGTAATCCATACCCTAACAATGGGGGATGAGTTTCAGTGGAGAAAAACCTACATTTATTTTAATTAAAGAAGTAAATTAATCCATTTCCTTCTGTGATATTAAGGACACAAGACTTAGAGGAGACTGACAATAAAAGCTAACAGGATTACCTATCTCCTTTATAATGACCTGTATCCAGAGAATCTATTTTCAATGTTAGGATTAAATGCTTCCATGCATTTCTGCCTTCTCCTGTCTTGAGTTCAAAGAGATTTCAAGGTAACTACATAACAAGATCCAGTTCGTCACTTAAAAGTTTGGAAACTATAAACCAAAGCACTTCAATATTTTAATAGATATTTTAATTTTACAGCATATTTTCCAGAGTATTCAAAAGACAAACGGAACATGCCCTATGAAAACTGTGCACACCCAAGCGGAGAGCTGATATCATAAGGCTGAAGACTGACTGTCACCCTTTCTGTTCACCAATTAGCAGAAAAACTGCTAAATTAAAAGATACTGGAGGGGCATGCTTTAATCTCTGGAAGATCCCAGTACATATGCTGTAACAGTATACAATAATTTCATTGCCAGAAAATATTTATTTACCATCATTTTAATTTTTTTTAATCTAAAAAGTGAACAAGGTAGCACCTAGCTCTAGGATTCTGAGCCCAACATGCAAAAATCCTAGTGGAATACACAAGATAACTGTCAAGTAACATACACTGAGTTTGGAATGCAAGCAAAGCAAGGCTTGTAGCCACATCTCTGATCTAACAAATTTAAATATAAATATCACCATTAATTTTTTAGCTATGCATAATACTGTGTGCACATCCAGGAAAGAAATCACTGTCCTATGCGACATGGGCTCAGGCTCAGCTCAGCCTGGCAGCAGGTAACGTACTGCAATTCATTAATATTGACATATACATTAAAAAAGATAACATCATTTTGATATGTTTACTAGGAAGTCTATACTGTATCTACAAACAGTCATTCCTAAAGTGTAACACAGTAATTTTCCTGAAGAAGAGTCCCAATTAATATATACATAATTGCATGGTCTAGACATAGATACCTTAGTTTCCATTGTTTCGTGCTCATTCAAATCTATAAACATAACATC